>NC_139594.1:14609899-14684899 GCF_946808225.1 Silurus aristotelis
ATAGGATTTAGGTGCGGTAACTGGGCAGGCCATTCCATGATAGATATCACTCCAGCCCACTTTTTGCTCTCTAAATAATGTTAACAGTGATGTACGTATGGTTACATATGTACTTTGGGTCATTGTCTTGTTGTATGGTGTAGTTCCAATTAGCCGCAGTCCAGACAGAATTGCATTGAAGTATGGAATGGCAGCCATTTTGGATGAATTTTCCTTTCACCCAGAATAAGTCTCCAAACTTACCTGCAACAAAACAAACCATTAAACTTCCACCTCCTTGTTTGACTGTGGGTGTGATACAGTCTGCTAAAGTCTCTCTTGTTCTTTCTCTTATGTAAGTTTCTCTGGTAAGACCAGAATGTCACATTTGGACCATCTGTCCTCAGAATTTTTTTTTTAGGCATTCACTGTCCAATTTTTTTATGTTTTTAACCCTTCAATAGTCTCTTTATTTACAACTTTAATGGGAAGAAAAAGTATTTATTTGTATTACTAAACTTAATACTTAGTGCTATTTATTGTAATACATTTAAAATATCACACTCTTCATTCCTCATTCAGCCAAAGCCAGAAAACGCTGTAACGATAGCCGTGTCCTCTCGGGTGCTGTTCCGCACAGATAAAGAGCAGAAGGTATATGAAGAGAAAGGAGTAGAGGAGTACCTCAAGTACCAGGTGGAACACGAGGAGGAGCCTTTAGCTCCTGGACCAGCATTTCCATTTGTTAAGGTAACAGACAAAGACATCTACATGCTCTTTTTACTGTATATAAACTATTCATTTGCAATCAATTCCTTACAGGACCGCATCTGTCAGGGTTGGGCAGTAGTTTTTGAGCTATTTTCTGAGTTGCTTAGTAGCTCCTGGTTCCATAATCTCAAATGACTGTATAAGACTGTAGAAAGGACATTACTCACAATCACACACTCCAGTGCTCATGTTAGTTCTCACTCTCCAGTGTTCTGTATTGTTTTGAAGATTTATAATCACACTCTTGATATCACCCAAATGAGGATGGGTTCCCTTTTGAGTCTGAATCCTCTCAAGGTTTTTTCCTCATAACATCTGAGGGAGTTTTTCCTTGCCACAGTCGCTATGGCTGCTTATCAGGGATAAATACAACGCTATAAAAATAAACTTGACTTGACGACTATTTATGATACATGTATTTACATATGTTACTTAAAACATAAAAAAGGATTTTGTCATTTGTATTTGATAGGGTTGATTAAAATTGCTTCATATTTTGTATCGAAAGTGTTTTTAGTGTATTTAGTGTTTTATATTTTTGTAGTTTTAAAATACTGTAAAATACTTTTTTCTACATGATGACCATAAAAATACTCTGAACAGAGTAAAACAGGAATTTTTCAGTTTTATGAGAAAATGTTATATATAAGTTTAAACCTTGTATGTGGTTATATTTATTATAAAATAAAAACTTTAGTGCATCAAATACAGTATTTCACTGTATTTCACAGTATTTCACTGTATTTCGCTGTACTGTGGCATCATTCTGTGTGTGAAAAATAACATTTTAAATGTTATGTTATGACTTAATGAGGACAAAATACTTTTTAAACCCCTCTTTAACCAGAACACTCTTATTCTCATAACAACACTTGATTTCTTATCCTTTTCCATATATTTACTGAATAATTTAAAAGTTTCTATTAAAACAATGACTAAAAAAGCAGGTTTAAGAAGTGATCAACTGTACATGTGTCTGTATTTAGAAATTGTGTGTTATAGACCGATAGGACCTCAACCTATTTAATTTCTTTTCCTTTTTCCCCAGGCCTTGGAGGCAGTAAATGCAAAGTTGCGAAAGCTGTACCCTGACAGCGAGGAGCTTTTTGACATTGTGCTGGTGACCTACAATCATGCCCATGTTGGAGTAAGACTAATTAATACAATCAACCACCACAGTGAGTGTCTTTTTTATCTATGCTTGACCTCAATTAGCCAATTTGGTAAAATTGGTAAAATTAGCTCAAAAACTGGTAACAATTCTAACCTTAGTGTTGGGTACAAAGTAAGAATAATGCTCTATATTATTGATTTTACACAGTATATTGATTGATATCAAGATCAATGCAATGAAAGGCAGTTTGGCTAGAAGTGCAATATAGTGGCACTGTGCAAATTAAGTGCATCTTACTGCTTGTAAGTGCAAATACTGTATGTATACAAACAAACAAAATTCTGTATGCAGTAAATATGTGCAATATCTTTTGAGCAAATAGTAATAGCAGATAGTATACAGATAGTATGATAAGCTAGAATATTGCTATGAGCTGTCAGTTATACAGAGATGAGACAGAATAGAAAGAAGTGCATAAAGACCTGCATAAAATACAGCATGTAATGGTACCGTGTAAAGTTCAGAAGAGTGATAATAGGGTTGTGAGCCTTTTCTATAGTAACAGCTCATTGAGAGACTTGTTGAGAATTGAATGATGGCTGCGCTGCATAATTCTAAGGCTAATAAATAAATACAAAAAAATGGTGAATGTTTCAGTAAATGTTTTTTTAAGAGCTTCTAATGTTTGTGCTTTGTAACAGTCAGCGAATGTAACACTTAAGTAAATTGGACCTCAAAAGAGTGAGGGAGTTTATAGCTGGAATCATGTAAATGCTAACGAAAACTAACTTGTTTTGCAGTAGTAGTTATAGTCATTAATTAGTTAAGAGGTTGGACCTGATGGTTATGAGTAACTTCGCTTTACATTGGGGCACATCACACCATTCTAGTACTTTAACACAGTGGTCCCCAACCCCCGGGCCGTGGACCGGCACCGGTCTGTGGGGCAATTGGTATCGGGCCGCACAGAAAGAATACATAACTTACATTATTTCTGTTTTATTTATTATCTGATTCTGAACGATGTTTTATTTTGGAAAATTACCGGATTCTCTCCGCCACATCTGTCTATGACTCACTCTTGATGCATGTCATGATACTTGTTTACCTACATCTCCTACCTTCTCAAAGGTGGTGCTCCGGCCAGTAACACATAATACAATACAATACGCTAAATTTAAACCCCCAAGTTAGCAAAATGAACAAAAAAAACAAAGTGGATTCATGTTTATTATTATAATATCTAAAAAATACCAGTTTTTATATCATATCATTTTATTTTGTTGTGTTTATCCGCCACACCTTAAAGGCCTCTCCGAGAAAATATTGTCTGAGATTAAACCGGATTCAGGTTTGATTGCATCTCAGTGCAGTTCAGAGTAACCTTTTTGTTCTATATATGTGTAGCACTTCTGTACTATTTACTGCTTATTACTCCAATATTGTTTTAACTGCAGCTGCTTAACCCCATCCTCACAGATAAAAACCCGCTCAGCTACAACCTTACATCCCTTTAACAAAAAAAGTTTTAAAGATGTTCTGTGTTCTTGTAATCTGTCACTGACAGAACTAATGATTTCATTCACATAATCCTGGAAATTCATACACGCCACTTCTGAATGCTTTTTATGTTTGTTACCAAAACACAACGAAACTCCCAGACCTCCCAGCTGCGTCATCTCATGCCGACCTTCGCTCAGTCTCAGATACACTTATAGGATGTGGTGAAATGGGAGTGACCCTTTGTGTCCTGCGTAAATAAATTGTTTAACAGCAGGACTTAAAGTGCACACTGTGTTTAGGACAAGCTTGAGAACCAGAAAAAAGCTGAGCAAAGAAATTCACACACATGCATTTCGGTGCGCATTAGTCGCGTTTTACATGGTTAGTCGCATGTAAAAAGTGTCCATGAGAAACGTCTGAATATGATTTTTGAACATTGAACATGAACTTTGAACATTGTTGGATTCTTACAAACCTTTTCCATTTATGTTTATTGTCAAATGTGAATGAAATGTGGGCAAAGCAGCAAGAAGGAAAAAAATTCACTGTGTTGTAAACATCAGCCCATGCAAAAATGACGTTTCCTCATTCTACGTTTTCTAGGGAAAGCCATTTACTTGATTACTATGTGCTCAAAATTCCTCACACGTACAAGTTCTATATGTAGAAGGTTAGTAAATTATGGTCAGGCTACATCATATTTATCCCAGTCACTCTATAAATCATATCACTATAAATTTTATATTTTGAAATTATATACAGTGCAACCTCGACACTTGCGGGAGTTACGTTCTATGACCCCTCACAAGTAACAAAGAATCGCAAGGTTTTGACTCACCTTTTGATTAAGATAAACCTTTATTCGTCCCACCGTGGGGAAATTTCTTATGGTTCCTTTTTCAATGAAAATTTTACATGTACTGTACTTTAAACACAACCTAAATTCTTAAATACTTGTCATAAATGTTTTATTTATAACTTTATATGAATAATACAATATTTTTATGTAATTTATTAGTATAAACTGTTTTGAAATGTTACTCCGGACTTTCGATCCACTCGCAGCTTCTCGGAAACTATCCAACTTTTTGCGGGTTACTCTTAGTCTGTTTTTTTATATTTAGGCTACTCTCCATATCCTTTAAAAGACAAACTGTTCTCAATTCTGGTAAATAGAAAAAATAATTTCCATTAACCTTGATTTTTTTTTACATTGATTACAGCTGATAATATAAAAATAAAATCAGATGATGTTAAAAATGATAATTAGCTGTATCTGGTAACATGACATAATTCCAGTTCAGAAAGAGGTTTGTAAACCGTTCCAACCAATAAAGGGTAATTGGTATGATAGCATGGTGTGTAGCGCTGCTGCCCCACAACACCAGAATACCTGATTCAATCCAGAGTTTAGGCTGCTGGGCGTGTGTGTGTGTGGGGGGGGGGGGGGGGGGTATTGGTGTGTGGAGTTTTGCATGTTTTTTCCATGTTTGTCTGGGTTTCATCAGAGTTTTCTGGATTTCTCTCACTTTCCTAAAAACATAAACATATGTAGGTGGAAGTGTGTGTCTAAGTTGCTCCTGGTTGTGAGTGTACGTGGCCTATGATGGACTAGTGTTCCACCATGACTGTATTATGCCTCATGTTCCCAGGATAGCCTTTTGGTTCACTATGACCAGCATAAAGCAGTAAACCCGTAACTGTATTCATTAAGCTGATTTTTTTAAATATAAATATGCCCTGCATGCACATTCGCATCAGTGCTATGGCTCATGTAGCATTTAGCAAACATGTAGATCTGACATAATGATGTAGGGATCAAGGCTAAACAGTTCCTGATGTTTTTCTGGGCATACGCTTTGCTGGAGGTTATATGTTCAGCTGGCCAATCAGATCTTCCCAGAGAGTCAGAGTAGAACTTCTAGCCTTTATGTTGTAAGCCAGCCACTTCCTGTTTTAGTCCCCACTGTGACAGAGCTCGAAGGGTTCTGATCGTCCTGGTGGCTAATTCACAAATCCAACAAGCAGCTTGCATAAAGGCTTTGTTTTGAACAAAACCAATACTTGCATACACACTTATCTACATCCATATAATGTCTATTTATTTTATGACAGGGCTGATAAAACAGATTTTGAAAGCCAATGATATTTGAAGCAAACCCATGAAATAAATGACTTCCCAGTTAACAAGAGCAACATGTTTCCCTTTAATGTTTTCATCAATAAGTCGACAGATGAGATGCCCTGAATGAATTAAATATATATTTAAAACTGAAACATCAAGGAGAATGTTGAACAGACTCTCACGCTCCAGTGTTTATCTCATGGGGAAATGTGTGCTTTAAGCTTCTTCCTGTAACCCACCCTCAAAATAAATCACTCAGCTGCTGAGACAGTCTTTCTATAAATCATTATTTATAATCTTTACGTTGTTAAAGATTTTTTTTATAATCATTCCAGCAAATCGATGACCCACTAATGTTCAAATAATTTCCTAGAACTTATTAATTGATTTCTTTTCGGTTTATTTTATGTGTCACTATTCATAAAAATATTGAGCACTGTAAAAATTAATGTGTTCAATTATTTCTTAACATAATAATTAATTATTACAAATATATAATAAAAAATATTGGGACACCCAACGTCAGCCATATGCGGTTCTTTCCCAAACTGTTACCACAGATTTGAAGGCACACTATTGTATAGGATGTCTTTAGATGCGCTAGCGTTAAACTTTCCCTTTACCAAAACCAGTTCAAGCCTGACAGTGCTCCTATACACAATGATGGCTCCATAAGACTTCCTTTACATGGTTCGAAGTGAATCTTGAATGGCCTGCTATAGAGCTCATTTGTGTTTGACAAGGTTTATTCAAATTTTTTTAAAATAAACAAATATATAAGAGGCAAAATTGAAACCTTCAACACAACACACATTTAATCATCACATCCTTTCTTTATTTAAATATAAAAAAATAATAATAAACCCTGCTGAATTTTTTTTCATTTGTTTTACTGATGCGCCAAGTCAAATCAAGCAACAAAAACTGTGCACATTCGGCAATTAAAACCGTCTGTGTGGAAACATAGCAAAAGTTCAGTTTGGTGTCCTGATGACTTTTAAAACACCATTATTACTTTATAACATTTACAAAAATATTTTATCTTCATGCTTTATCTTTAGTTTGCTTCACTAATAATAAACATAAATTTGCATAAAGCATCTATATTTGACCATGGCCATGTTGATTAAAATATTACAAATTTGAATTGTAAAAGTATATATATATATATATATTTTTTTTTTTCATTTTAAAAGTAATTACTCATTTGCATTTCCTGAATTCTTTATTTATCTGCTTGTAATTTTCTACATTAAATCAAAGTGAAACTTTATACTTTAAGACTGATTTCTCTGTACCTGTTGTGTTTGCTCTGTTGGAAGCCTAATGCAGTAACGTATTTGATTTTTAAACACCTGTGATTTTAAATCTAAATTGGAAAATCAGCACCTTCTCTTGTTAGTGATACCGGATAATGACTTCCCCTGATGTTTGTGGACACCATGTGAAGTACTGTTGCTAAACAGGGAACCTTCCCACAAGTATCTATTGCTCATTAAATGTAATACAGAGATCTCACCACAAATATTGCCATTTTGTTTTGATCAAAAATAATTTTCTTGAAAGGATGCTAAGCAGAAATGAAAAGTTCATATTCAGAAACTGAAAAATATGTACACGTGTCATACCTTGACAAGGCCACAACTCTAAATAGCCATCGACACACTGATTGAGAACACCTGGTTTCAGTTCACACACACACACATACACACACACTCTAAACTCATTCACAATGCAAAGTTTTGCAAAACAGTGTAAACAAATGGGAATGCGGAAGTCCGTAACGTTACGTGAACAGGCATACACTATAGAGTACAATGCCGTGAACGGAGTTTACAGGTGGTGGTGGGGTTTGGAAATCTTAACATGGTATAGTAGCTACTAACAACTGACTATGATTTAACATGTTCTCTTCTTTTATACTTACAATTTTTTCCCAATTTGAATAATTTGAGCCATTTGTAAAGATACAAAGATAAAGATTGTTAATATAAATTTTTCATATATAAGAAATTAAGTCATATGTTCATCTAAACGGGCTCACTCTGAGTGTATTGAACGAATGCGGTAAATATTCAATCTATTTTTATTCACTTTTTCAGATCTGTTCATTGAGCGGTTCTGCATGACAGGAGGCAGTAATCCGATCGGCTACCTGAAAGCATGGCACACAAACCTGTACCTGTCAGCTGACCCAAAAAAGGTGCAGGAGGCACTGGCTGAAGGTGAGATGATCCAACGGGACCATAAACTAGTCAGAATCAGGCAATAAACAGTATATTTGCTGCAAAGTTCAATATTTTCAAAAGCATTTAAAGTCACATTAGTAATAATAAATGATTTAAATAAATATTTTAATATAAATATTTAAATTCCAGGAGTGAAGTATATCTTACTTGTGGATAGGTACATATTCCTTGCTTAAAAAATGACTCAAGTAAATGTAAAATACCTCCTTTTACATTAGTACTTGAATAAAACCAGAAATTTAGTATTCACATTTGAAAATACAGTACAATTCAATTTTATTTTATTTGAATAGAGTTTTTTTACATGGGACATTTTCTCGAAGCAGCTTTATATTTCTAAGGTGAAAGAAGGCTATTCTGGTAATATTATTCACATGAGCCTTAAAGGAAAGACTGGGTTAAATAATCACACCAAGGTGTTTGACTGCTGTGCACACTGAGACAGAAACACCATCCAGGGATGCTATATAATCATTTATTATAAATAAATAACAAAATTTACTTGTAGCTGCATGTGGACCTAATAAAAGTACTTCCATCTTATCGGAGTTAAACAAAAGGAAGTTATTAAACATCCAGTGTCTAATGTCCTTTACAGACTTCTCAACATTTTTAAGATGATCTCTCTCATCTGGCACCCTTGCGGAACACCAAACTTCACCTCGTAGTGCGTAGAGAACACACCATTTACATCTACAAACTGATTGCAATCAGTCAAACAAGACCTAAGAAAGGAAAGAGCTGTTCCCTTTATTCCAACAACATTTAGTCTAGCAAGGAGGATATTATGATCAATGGTGTCAGAAGATGCACTAAGATCAAGCAACACAAGCAAGTAGACACATTTACCACCTTAACCAGTGCTGTCTCTGTGCTATGATGAGGCCTAAATCCTGACTAATACATTTGAGGCCTAAATCCTGACTAATACATTTGAGGCCTAAATCCTGACTAATACATTTCATAAATGTTATTCCTAAATAGGTGTGAGCATATCTGCTGTGCTACAAACCTTTTAAGATTTGGTGTTTCTTCGCATCGGTTTAATTGAATTCATCACTATGTCGTAACCAAGCTGATTGCTGATTGACCTGATGCTCCGAGTCACAACAGAACAGATCCAGTGTGACAGTCCCGAAGTTACAAACAAACAGTTTACACAATAGCACTTCATTAAACTGTACCATTTTTGCATGATGAGGATTCTACAGTTTTTGCTCACCATGCTGATGTTTCACCTTCATCCGTGTGTTTTCTTTTTGTGTGCTAATGCATTACTGTGGTACTTCCATGCTACACTAGCCCCGCTTTGCATAACTTTCAGGTACAGTTTTCTTTGTTGCGCTCATTATAAAATAACATTGCCTTGGATGACTTTGGACACACACTTATTCCTGCTGCCGGTTGACCCTGTATCGTCTGCATTTTGTATTCTGCTGTGTTATTTTTGCCATCATGCTAAACCGTAACTTGAGCAGCCCAGCGAATTTCAATATCGATTATTAGAAATTATATTGATTAATTTTTGCAGCTCTAAAAGTATGTAATGTTAGCCATATTGGTTCAGTTTTTCTTTCGCACAAAATAATTCTCCAACCTTATGTGCTCCAAAAAACCCCCAAACCATTAAGCTTCCACCTCTATGTTTAACTGTGGCTGTGAGCTAGTCTGCTAACATCTTCTCTCCTGTTCTCCATCTACAGAAGTTCTTCTACTACAGCCAAAAAATTTGTTTAAGTATTTTACTGTCCAATATTTGTATTTTTGCCTTTTACCTCGTTTGTTGGATATATATATATATATATATATATATATATATATATATATATATATATATATATATATATATATATATATATATATATATATATATATTAAAAAAAAAAAAAAAAAAAAACGTGAAAAAAAAAATGTAAGTGTTTCCAAACTATTGACTGGCACTGCGCTTAGGGACAGCATGATACACAGGCAGAGTAAATAAATTGCAGCGGTATATTTAGATCGTAATCCGAGAAGTAACCTGTCAATGATTTTGAACTGAAGCTCCACATAGCATGCTGGTCAAGGCTATCTACTACAGGCTTTGCTAAAAAAATGCTTTGTATATGTACTTCAGTTTTCTGGAAAACAACTCCTATTCACATCAGTAAATTAAATTTACCCTAAGGTCCATATTCTATTTACATATTATCTTTAGAACCAGACCTTCAATATAATTTGATCTGAAATGGTGTTAAATTAAGAGGATGAATGTTAGCCTGTAGTACTAAGTGCTGTGTGGCAGTGACATATTTGTTATCCAGTTCCCTAATGGCTGCCTTTCATTAAAGGCTTTTAAGTGTCATAGATCGTAAAGGCTTGCACTCCGTATTGACCAACAGCCAGCACTATTTTTACTGTCATGTTTTGTTTTTCCTCTCAGGCATTGCTGCAGCCACCATGTTTATGCCCGAGAAGCATATTGATGTGTCGGAGAAACAGCTGAGAGTGGCATTTGATGGCGATGCTGTTCTCTTCTCGGATGAGTCTGAACGAATATATAAAGCTCATGGGCTGGACAAGTTCTTTGAGCATGAGAAGGAAAATGAAAACACTCTACTGGATCGTGTAATTAATTCAGTTGAACTGTGTTGTTCTGATTTACACTGCATACAGTATACACAGTATGCAGATGTTGACTGTTTTTACACCGTGAAATTTGCATGTGACAACCCCCAGCAGTTATTGAGCATTTACAAACACACAAACTAACACAATCTCACAATCTTTATTGAGCTTAGCCTAGCACCAGTTTCTCAGTTTTTTAATTTGTGATGTAGTACGAAGGCTGTTTCTATGCTTTTTGGCACCCTAGGTCAGATTCTAATTGTCACCCCCCATTGCTCTGCCCTTCCAACACAACGCTCCACTATCTCACCATACAAATAATTTGCAACCTTCCATAAAAAGATGGAACACATTTAATAATCTTAAATTTAATGTTAAATCTAATATTAAACTTCAGCAGAAAAGCAGGTAAATAATTTTTATTTGTGAGGGTGAGGGCGGCGGTGGGGCAGGTGGCACCAGTGTGCTGGTTGCACCCTAGACGACGCCTAGTATGCCTAGAAAAGTGCTATTTATTACAGTGACACTGATGCAGTAGTAGTGGTGAGGTATAGCAGTATTATATTCAGCTAACACCAGTGCAGTGATGTTTTCAGTAAACTAATCATTTCAATGCGTCAATATTGTAGATATTGGACTGGTATGTAGGCAGTCCACTGCCAAGCTGCAACACACAATACACTCATACCTGCACTAGACACTACACTACACTACACTACACTACACCCACACACACACACACACACACACACACACACACACACACACACACACACATATTTTAGCATCAGATATTCAGCTGAGCTAATAACAAACCACCATTCAGGTAATATTTATTTAGCGGGGGATAAATAATGTGCATAATACAATATAGGCTACAGTCAGTCATTGTGTAACTACAAAATTACCACTTAAATGTTAAACCTAAAATGACCAATAGTCATATATTATACAATATACTCTATGGTATACCTATTCAATAAGGTGGCATGATTGTGAAGCACATGCAAACTTAAATAATAAACTGATTTTCTTCTTTGCACTACTTACAGGGTCCATTGAAAGGTTTCCTGGAAGTCCTGGGAAAGCTCCAGAAGAAGTTCTATGCTAAAGGCCACAGGTTAGACTGCCCCATTCGCACCTATTTGGTGACGGCTCGCAGCGCGGCCAGCTCAGGCATCCGTGCTCTAAAGACTCTCCGTGCCTGGGGACTGGAAACAGATGAGGCCCTGTTTTTAGCCGGCGCTCCCAAAGGCCCGATGCTGGAGAAAATACGACCCCACATCTATTTTGATGATCAGATGTTTCATATTGAAGGTGCTGCAGAAATGGGAACGATTGCTGCACATGTACCGTACGGCATAGCACAAAAGTACCCTCACATAAAGAGTACCAACTCTGATAAGTAAGGGTGGGAACGGACATTTGACTTTGAGTTTTCTGCATGACTCAGTGTCCCAGTGATCCAGCAGCAATATATTTACTTCTTTAACCATCCTTTAATTTTTTACATAAAATACCAAACTGATTAGCTGATTGGTCTACTGATGTGACCATTCAAACAAAGTTAAAGGATAAAAAAAGACTAGTTTTTGAATTGCGCTTTTTAAAAATCTTTTTATTCTGTTATTTGTAAATAACTGGGTGCAAATGGGTGAATATTCATTCAATGAAATGAAAAAAAAATGCTATCATCAATTTTGATGCCCTTTTGTGTTTTTTGGACAGTGTTATGATGATGATTGTGATGTACTGTATGCTATGATAGTTTTCATTTATTATAAGCTGAAGACAGGGGAAGTGTAGCTCATGGATTAGAATGTTAGACTTTAAATCAGAGAGCCGTGAGTTCAAGCATCACCAAGTCGTCACTTCTGGGCCCCTGAGCAAGGCCCTTTCCAATTAACTGCTCAGTGTATAAAAATTTGATAATTGTTAGTTACTCTGGATAAGGCCTTTTACCAAATGCCATAAATGTAAATATAGATGATAGTAAATAGCTAATGCAGACTATATATTAGTGTATTGTATAGTGTATATTCTAAACATTTTATACACATATTTTTCTATAACAGAAACTCTGACACTAGTTTTAGATACAAGATAAAACCAGGTTTATAATAATGTTTTATTAGAATCATCCTGCATGAGCTAACCCATACAGCAGGCGAACCATGTTCAAAGATTTAAAAAAATGTGTAAAGCTTCTGTGAGGATAAAGTTCTTAAAAAGTTTATGGAAGCAGATTATTTTCTGACACTGGAAACTCTTTAAAATAAATGTATATGCAGTGATTTAGTAACACCTGATGCATTGTTTGTCGCATTAACTTAAAGAGATGGGACTGAATAATGTGCTATAGCTGCTATAATGCAAGGGATAACAGGAATAACTTGTTAACTCAAAATGGATAAAACATACATTTATTAATTTATGAATTAATAAAAAAGAAGCAAATGTACTGTGCATTCAGGCCACATCATGCCATCCAATCACTATATATAAATATAAAATATCGTGTAGTCTACAAAGTAAAGGAGGAAACAAGTGGTGAATTAGTGAACATACTTGTATTTTGTATGAGACAGACATGTGCTAGACTTTTATAAGTGTGTTTAGGATATGATAGCATTTGTTCTGTCCTCAGTGGTTAAAATCAGATATATCTAATATGGACTGTATTATACTGCAGAACCATTTCAATAAAAAATGAAGCTGTTATGTAGCTATAAAGGTTGCAGATGAGCTGATGTTTGCCATAAAGATGGGAGTAATAAATATGATTTAATTATTATACTTATTACATGTTCAAGAAAAAAGCATGAGTCAATCAAAACCACTCGTTTTATTTTCCGGGTCTCAAATTTGCTCTTGGAGAAGATGACATTTATATCAGTGTTAAAACAATGGTATGATTTGAGCATCAGCTGATAAAAATCGTATACAATTAAAAAAAGAAAATGTATAATGTATAATTTGTTGAAGCATCATGGAAGATTATGTTTATTTAACAGTTATGGAAGGAGACTCCAGTGTTGAGTGTCATTTAATGGGAAATTCACTGAGCGCAGCTGCAAATATGTGAAAACTTTGATAAATGACAACACATGAACATGTAAAAAAATAAAACTTAACACAATATAACATAAATCGTGAACCCAAACCTAAGCATGAACAAATGCTAAACACAGAATCTATAAACACAAGTGCTAATCAAGGTGACAAGGAACAGGTATGAATGTTCAGTGACATGTGACAAACAAGGAAGTGAAGTGGCTGTTGGGTAATCTAGTCCCGAGGCACAATCCTCACAGTTGGTACTTTCTAACAGTCTTCAGTCAGAGTATTTTGACATGATGTGTATCAGTATTATTTTATACTTATCTGCAATCCAGAAAAAAATGGAAGGTGAGATAAAAAGCTCAAAACTAGTGGATGAGAGGTGTAGTAAATGTGATAGCAGTTTGCTGGTGTTTGGAAGCCAATGTGGTGATGGAAGTTTATCAAATGAGCATCTGCTGTAATACATATTTCAATAAATACGTATTTTCAGATTTTTTTTTTGTCATGCATCTCCTCAGCATTAAATTAGAAGCAGTGACATTTGTGTGAGTTTTCCTGATTGTATTTATTATTTAAATCTTCTTCTTATATATATATATATATATATATATATATATATATATATATATATATATATATATATATATATATATATATATATAGAGAGAGAGAGAGAGAGAGAGAGAGAGATTATTATAGCAGATATTGATATCCAAGTGTTTAAGTGAAAAGGCAATTAGTAGCCACTAAGAACTTGTGTGTTATCAAAGAAAAAAGCTTTATACATGTACTTTTTCAGCACAGTGAAATTCTTTCTTCTAAGCAACCTTATGAAGCTGGGGTCAGAGTACAGGGTCAGCCATGTTACAGCACCCATGTTAAGGGCCTCGCTCAAGGACCCAAGAGTGACATCCTGGCAACTAGGGCTTGAACCATGGTTATCCCATATTAAGAATAAATTTAACTACATAGAATAATTTTTTTTCCAGACTTGCCCTGCAATGCAGACACTAATCTAGACTTTAGAGGGTTCTAAAAGAAAGTTATTAAAGGCATGACAATTCCCTTGCACACTGCACCCAAGCTCATTTTTGCTTTCCTTTCTCTAAGCTTTGAAAAGATTATCTATGTGTAGATTTTAACGTGATGGTGTAATTTCTCCAGAGTTTTATTTCTCCAGCAAGATCACAATTTCAATATGTGTGTTTATTTTCATCAAGGCACAAAAAAGCATGATCCCTGGCATCTGCAGATTCTCTCACAACAGTTGCTCAGCTGAAAGTTGAACGTTCGGCTGCCCTCCAGCTAATTCATGATAAGAGTAAGAAGCGGGAGCAGATGGCGTAATGCAGCAAAGCTGTTTTTCTGTCTAAAATATTTTCTGTAGTGTTGCTTAGCATTCTCTTTTTGCCCTGTACCTCCTAAATATCACTTTAGGTGGCAGTAGTGTTGTTTGTAACACTGCAGTTACTGGCAATAAAGGGCTGTGAGAGGCAGGATTGGTTTTAGACTAAAGCCAATGTTCAAGTTAACTTAATTTTAACACTATCTAGACAAATAGTGCAGAATGTAGACATTGATCAGTGATTAGCTATCCTTATTAGAGACCAAAAGACTTCATTGGGACTTTCCAATATAGATAAGAGCAGTTAACTTATTCTGTGTCAGTAATAATTTCATTCACATTTAGATCATCTTTAGACTCTCAACCTTATCTAGACATAACACAATTTCAAATGAACTGACAAAATGATCCTATAGAATAGTCTATAAATGGTATCTGGAGCCTAAAGCATTCTTGTAGCTTGTCTTTTGTGAAACTGGGGAGCAAGCGAGTCATATTATGAAAATGGCCACAGTACAGAAAAAGAATAATTCAGTAGACCTCATGGAAAGGATTTGAGGAATTGACACTGCTGATGTCCAATGCTATGGCATCCACATCTGAACAGAATGAGATTAGTACCCACAGGGTGAAAAACAAGATCCTCAAGGACAACAACAGTAATGTCCTACTAAATGGTGAGGAAATAGAAAAGGTGGGGGCATTCATGAAAAGCAAGGAGGGCATACAAGCAAGGAACTGTTTCTCCACAGCAAGGTTTAACACCAATGTCTAATCTAATCAATTACCACTGTAGAGTTTTATTAGCACCTGTCTAAGGTAAGTGGAAAAGAGGATGACCATGCAATGTCTAGCAATAAGACTTGGAGGTAAACATCAAGAAAGGTAGAGCAATAGTAGGACTAAGGACAAAGATGGCTGGATGAACCACAACCCTATACTCTAAGAGGGGCAGTGATGGAAAATATATGCAAAAAACTGACTAAAGTAAAACTCAAACCTTAAAACTACAAATCTGACATCCATAAAGATTTCAGTGTTCAATCCTCCTATGAGAATCAGCGGTACTATGTGAGTTTGTCATACAGTTGATAAACAAGAGCACGATCAACCAGCTGTCTCCTGCTGGCTTTACACGTTATTGAAAATTTCATCATGCTTGAGGATCAGAGCTGGTTTTCATTTTATTACTGTGGAGATGTAGCTGATAAAGAGATGAGGAGGAACAACTGTCAGCTGTCTAATCCCTTTCCCCATACCATAAAGGCCATGTTCATTAAATGCATTAAATCCACACTACCTTAGTGAGATTCCAGATTAAGACATTATGAAATGAAATTCTGTGTATTTTTGATACCATCTTAGACAGAATTCATACACAGATAAAAATGGGCTCCATACAGATACGGATAATATCTTAAATATAGAACAAATTGATAAGGAAATAAGTTGATGAAAGGAACAAATTAATATTAAAAAGGTTATTTTCTGTTGGTTGTCTTTTCTTTAACTGATACATATTAGCTCTTTAAAACATTAGCACAATGTATGGTTAATGGCGAAAATGGTGAAAAGAGGGCTTTATTGATTTCCTAGTGGGACTCGGTATTCATCTCAAAAGAAAAGAGAATCATAAATGCCAAGCTATATTTGAAATCAATATCAAAACTTCCTGTCTGAACAAATGTTTCCGTATGTCAGCATGATAAATTCCTGAGCATGGTTGCTCTATCTGAATTATGCCACAGCTTGTTTCGGATTGCCGTCTGACCTTTGGGATTCATATACAAGAGCTCAGCAATGTAAAAAAAAACATGAGTAAGAAATCAAATGGATGGGATGTTCTGTTAAAGGAAAACAACCAACAACAGGGTGGTGTGATGCAGACAGACAAAAAAGCCACCACCAAAAAGCAGTGTATATTTTCTAATAATGGCTCATCCCAAAGTTTTTTTAATTCCTTTTATACAGCATTTTCATAATATCTTAGAAAAAAAACTTCCTGTTACCACTTGCATTATAGCAGTTATTTAATAACCAGACTCTACGAAAATACGTTTGTCCTTCTGTCATGTAATAATCACGGAAGTGGGAGGAAAAGTGCAGGAAGACATTAATTACGTAAAGTGCAAACAGAGAAACTAAACACAAGGAAAAAAAAAAACCACAACCATAAACAGAAACTAGAAAAAACAACCCTAAGCAGGAGCATGAACTTATGGCAAGAGACAACAACTGCGGAAGCTAAAAAATAAGAGACAAAGACTGCAGTTAACTGAACATAAATACATGCTAATTATTAATGAATGCAAAACAGATATGCAAAAAAAACTTGTCATCTGTTCATTACAGTGCAATTTCCTGTGGAAAACATAGTGTCAGGCCGGAAGAACACGCCGGAAACCGAAGTTCAGCAGAACAAGGTTTTAATGAAATAGACAGGGAAAACGGCAAACAATAGAGTACATAAAGATCCAGCAAACTCTGGTAATCCTATAGATAAGCTAAGTCCATGGAATACACAATATCCTGGGAAAGGCAGTAATCCAAGCGGCCACACAGCATGAGTAGTCTGTGAATGTTCTCCAGCCTAAACTGTAGAAAGGACAGTGACATGAAGGAGAGCGGAGCTTAAGTAGGGAGGTGAGCTGATGAGTGCCAGGTGTGGGTATTTAGTATGATGGTGAGCTGCTAGAAATGATAGGTACATCTGGGGAAGGTGTGGCTGGTGGATCCCTGACAGAGCTTCAAAGAGCAGTATCCAAATGAAGAGAACTCCATTAAGAGGCAGGGTGCTAGGGTGAATTAGGCCGATCCAAAGAGAAAAAAGGGATCCTTAGGGATCCATCAACAGCCCTACTATGTTGACTGGTCAGGTGGGAATTTTTAACACCTGGCATACATTTCCCAGTGTAAGTGTATTAATATGAACCTGTAATCTGAGCTGGAACTATTGTCAACAGTACTGTTATAGAAAATGTATTAACACACTTAACAGTGACCGATTAAAACATTTAGCATTTGACGGCACTGTGGTAATAGAAACGATAGAATGTGTAAATTACTAATAGATTTGATGTAACTGCAATAATACAGGTATTTACAGGTATATACAGTAGCTATAAACATGTTTAAGTCACTACACAGCCAAGTGTTATGTTATGCAATAGCAAAACAACATGATTTGGAGCACTGTACAAACTGTTCTAAATTTTTATATCTAATAAGACATCACATTCAGGTACTTCCGGCAAGTTTACAGTGGCTGCACTGCTGTTTGATTCTGTGCCAGATATGAAGCAGTTTAGAAGGCATGGAGAGCCAGAACTGGGTGGTGCATTATAACTCATGAGCCAGAGAGTTTCAGCTTCAGTCCAGTTCGGAGACAGATGGTAAGATTCACACAATCACTATATCACTGTGAAGGTCACTACCACACTCATCAGGGGGTTCTTCAGATTTCTTCTCTCTTCCAGATATGGCATGCTAAGCTCTGCTCATGCCCAATGTTTAATATCCTGTCTGAAATTGATAGCCTTGTGCACCTCCGGTACAGGCAATGAATTGGTTGTTGTGGTTACTGATGAGGTAATGGTGAGGTAATTTAAACTAATGATGACAATTGTTCAATATCTTCGGCGATATGAATCCATTAGGAAGAATTGTGGGGATTGCATGAGGATGAAGATCTTGAAATCAGTATTAAGGCCAGATAGATAGATTGGGTTATTTATTTGGGTTATTTAATCTCCAGTGTAGAATTTTCAATTCCTTCAATTATAGTGAGATCTCAGTATTTCATAAATACTTAGATTCTAGATTCCTGACCCACATCCGAATGCGGTGTATGCATTATTTCTCGGCTGAATTGGCTTAGCAATTGGTTAAATTCTGTAATTCTGAGTAACTTGGTTTACCATGATTAAACCCGACCTTCACCGAAGATGAAATCATTTCCAAATAATTATCTCTTTTAGCCAATCAAATGGTAGCAGTTCGGCGTTTAAAACCATGCAAACAGGGAGGCAAACAAGATGCCTCATTTTGTACAAGTCTTTGCTTACTCCAGAATTGTATTGGTTAGGGTATCAGTTTTGACAGTTCACTTTTTTATCCATCTTCCTACGCACATCCTATGCAGAGTTAATAACATTGTATGCCATTAGAAGGTCAGCACATGATTCTTCATATTTCGCTTTTGGTTGATTGTTAACTTGATTGTCTACTAAGCTGCTCCCATATGTTTAATATATTTTATACTGGGTTTGTTTGGATGAGAGAAAAAGAAGACCTTATTATGATAAATAATGGAGATCTAAATAAATATGTAAAACCTCTTTCAGCTCCTCCCTTCTGTCAGGCACTACATAACTCTGTTTACCAAAACTACCAGACACAGGAACAGTTTCTTTCCGCAGGCAATCATCCTCATTAATAACTGACCTTAATTATATTCCCTGCTTGATATCTATAAGTACTGCATTATCAGAACTGTCAGCCATCACATCATCTGTATGTTACACACACTATTGCTGCTGTATATTGTACAAAGTTCTAAAGTAAACTCTTTATCGTACCTGATGCACAATACTGTTATTTGCACTACTATACACTCTCACACCAGCTAGAAAAGTACTTGGTGTGACATCTGGAAATAGAAAGCAAGACAAGGAGACGTGGTGGTGGAATGAGGAAGTGCAGGAGAGCATTAGGGGAAAGGGGTTGGCAAAACAGAAGTGGGATTGACAGAGTGATGAGAAAAGTAGGCAGGAGTACAAGGAGATGCGGCAGCAGGTAAAAAGGGATGTGGCGAAAGCCAAGGAAAAGGCATATGAGGAACTGTATAAGAGGTTGGACACTAAGGAAGGAGAAAAGGATTTATACCGATTGGCCAGGCAGAGGGACCGAGCTGGGAAGGATGTACTGCAAGTTAGAGCAATAAAGGATGGAGAGGGAAATGTGTTGACTAGTGAGGAGAGTGTGTTGAGAAGATGGAGGGAGTATTTTGAGCAGCTGATGAATGAGGAAAATCAGAGAGAGAGAAGGTTGGAGGATGTGGAGTTGGTGAAGCAGGATGTAGATAGGATTAGTATGGAGGAAGTGAGAGCAGCGATTAAGAGGATGAAGAATGGAAAGTCGGTTGGACCAGATGACATACCGGTAGAAGCGTGGAGATGTTTAGGAGAGATGGCAGTGGAGTTTTTAACCAGATTGTTTAACAGGATTCTGGAAGGGGAGAGGATGCCTGCGGAATGTAGAGAAGGAGTGTGCTGGTACCGATCTTTGTGCATAAGGGAGATGTTCAGACCTGCAGTAACTACAGGGGAATTAAGTTGATCAGTCACACCATGAAGTTATGGGAAAGAGTAGTGGAAGCCAGACTGAGAGAAGAGGTGACCATCTGTGAGCAACAGTATGGTTTCATGCCGAGGAAGAGCACCACAGATGCTTTATTTGCTTTGAGGATGTTGATGGAGAAGTATAGAGAAGGACAGAAGGAATTGCATTGTGTATTTGTGGATTTAGAGAAAGCGTACGACAGGGTGGCGAGAGAGGAGTTGTGGTATTGTATGAGGAAGTCAGGTGTGTCAGAGAAGTATGTGAGGGTGGTGCAGGACATGTATGAGGACAGTGTGACGGCAGTAAAGTGTGCAGTAGGTACGACAGACTGGTTCAGGGTGAAGGTTGGACTGCATCAAGGATCGGCCCTGAGCCCTTTTCTGTTTGCAGTGGTGATGGACAGGTTGACGGACGAGGTCAGACAGGAGTCTCCCTGGACTATGATGTTTGCAGATGATATTGTGATTTGTGGTGAAAGTAGAGAGCAGGTTGAGAAGAGCCTGGAGAGGTGGAGATATGCGCTGGAGAGAAGGGGAATGAAAGTCAGTAGGAGTAAGACAGAGTACATGTGTGTGAATGAGAGGGAGGGCAGTGGAGTGGTGCGGTTACAGGGAGAAGAGGTGGAGAAGGTGGAGGAGTTCAGGTACCTGGGGTCAACAGTGCAAAGTAATGGAGAGTGTGTTAGAGAAGTAAAGAAAAGAGTGCAGGCAGGGTGGAGTGGGAGGAGAAGAGTGACAGGAGTGATTTGTGATAGAAGAGTATCTGCAAGAATGAAAGGGAAAGTTTATAGGACTGTGGTGAGACCTGCGATGTTGTATGGATTAGAGACAGTGGCATTGAGTAAAAGACAGGAGGTGGAACTGGAGGTAGCAGAGCTGAAGATGTTGAGGTTTTCGTTGGGAGTGACGAGGATGGACAAGATTAGAAATGAGTTTATTAGAGGGACAGCACATGTAGGATGTTTTGGTGACAAGGTGAGGGAGGCGAGATTGAGATGGTTTGGACATGTGCAGAGAAGGGACATGAATTATATTGGTAGAAAAATGCTGAAGATGGAGCCACCAGGTAGGAGGAAAAGAGCAAGGCCAAGGAGGAGGTTCATGGATGTGGTGAGGGAAGACATGCAGGTAGTTGGTGTGAAAGAGGCAGATATAGAGGACAGGGTGGTATGGAGACGGATGATCCGCTGTGGCGACCCCTAAAGGGAGCAGCCGAAAGAAGAAGAAGATACACTCTCACACTTTATGTACATTAGGGTTCTGTCATATACCCTGTGTTTCTATTTATTACTCATACTGGCTATATTGTCTCACATTGTCTGTATTGTCTCGTATAGTCTGTTTTGTCTTGTGTTGTCTGTTTTGTCTTGTATAGTTTCAGCTAAATGTATAGTGTTATTTATGTTTGTAGTTTTGAGGGTCACCAACAGCTGGAACCTAATTCCTTGTGTGTGTCAACACACTTGGCCAATAAACCTGATTCTGATTCTGATGTAAAGTAAAAGCTAAGATTATCTTTTTCTTTGTTTTTTGTTTTTTTTGTGTGCATTGTCTAATCTATGGCAGAGTTTAGTGGAATAATAATTACACTCTTGATATCACCCAAACGAGGATGGTTCCCCTTTTGAGTCTGGTTCCTCTCAAGGTTTCATCCTCATAACATTTAATGGAGTTTGTTTACCTTAACTGTTAAATTCTGTAAAGCTGCTCTGAGACAATGTGTGAAATAAAAAGCTTTAGACCTTTATATACAATATATATATTGTATATAAAGGTCTAAAGTTTTTTATTCCACTTGCCATAGGTCAGAGTATACTGTATATATGGTATTTAGTATTCGAAACGTACAAGGCAACAGGTTACAGTGGTCCCTTGATGTGCATGAGTGAGGTGGGTAATCTATGCTTAATATCGTAGCATTTATTAGATTGGACCCATTTTATTGCAGTCTCCATAGTAACCAGAACCAGAAGATGTAGCATTCTTAGTGCAACCCATGTGTAGCCTCAATAATACCTCGTATGAGAGTTGAGTATCTCCCAGGATAAAATTATAGAGGTCTTTTTGCACCATTGATTTAAGCAGACCTGAGCTCTGTTCATATAACTTGATGAAATTGTAAAACATAGTAAGACATAATGATATAAAGATGCTTAAATCAACAAACAAAATACCTGGCTATACAGTAAATCAAGCACATGTTCTTCATATCAGTTCTGCGAACTCTGTATGTTGCATAACATCAACTGAATATTACTTCTTATATCATAATTAAATTCCTGACAGTACCTGACATTTACTGACCTGTAGGCTCGAAGTCTAGCTTCAAGCAAAAGGTTCTCTTCTCCAACCTTTGCTTTTCTATCTCATCTTTTTTATTAGATAAAATGCATTAAGTAGGCAAACACACTCCTGACACACTGTGGAAGCCAATAAAGATGATTGGTCAGGCTGTGGGTGGACAGGAAAGTGGTGGGTGGCTTACAGTCTGGTTTTAGTTGCATCTGCTCTGCATTCAATCAAATCTAGCAAACAGGTTTAATAGACCTTAAACAATACACTTGAGGTCTGCTCCAATTAGTTCACTTCACATCAGAAGCACTCAGTTGGTGCAGGGAGAATCTTTTTTTTGGTTTTGCACAATGCGTAATATTTGATATGTGCAAAATTCTTCATAAATCAAACACCATAGACATTTGGATTTATCTTTTAACCAATTTAAACAAAGTGCTTATTGGGCCCCATAGAGAACACATCCTCTGTGAATATAATCCCTGGATTAAGAAAACTATTATGATAAAACCCCTGTTTAAAAGGAATTAGGACAGCTGCATAAAAACACAGAGAACAAACTAAGGCTTTGGAGGTTTAGCAAAGGTTTACATTATGTGCTCGTTCTACTGCTTGTTGAAGAGCAGGTGTTTAGTTTTACTATGAAGACAGTCAGTGACTCAGCTGTTTAGACAGCTAGCAAAAATTAATTCCACCACCAAAGAGCCGGTTGAGAGATACTTGTCTCCCTTGTTTCTTGAGTGACATTGGAGCCTGATCAGCTTGGCATTCTAGTAGCTAGAGGCCAGGAACACAATCACATGCCTTATTTTTCATCTCTTCAGACTCTCCCCTCTCCCTCCATTGCTGCATTCACTCTTTTCCTGTGTATGCAGCAATGGAGGGAGAGGGGAGAGTCTGGAGAGATGAAAAATAAGGCATGTAATTGTGTTCCTGAATGTATTTAGTGGCAAGGATCTGATGGCACACATGGAAGGGATGTCCTGCCAGGACTCCATGATGACAATGAACTAGATGGCAATCAGTCCAAAGCCTTGTCCTATGTTATGTAAATGCTTCAAGAAGGCACAGACCATGGTCACAAAGACACCACATCTGTTAACTACCAAGCTAAGAAAAGCTCTGAAAACTTATGACAACTGAGGTGCTTTCATTACATTTCACCCTGATTACTGTAATGCCCTTTTTCTGGACTATTCTGGACTGTCTGCAATCTATTCAAGTTCATATCTGCTTATATTACTCCTACTGTATACAATTTAACCATCACTAGCTACCTGTCTCCTCCAGTTTTTGTATACAAAACTCTCCTGCTTACATTTAAGCCACTCCACAGTCTTGCTTCCTCCTACCTAGCTGAGTTATCGTCTACTTATTTTCTCACTTGGTCACTCCAATCTTCTGGGTGTGAACTATTTATTGTTCCTAGATTCCATCCTTTATCTCTATATAAATTAAGCATATTTATTTATTGTGTTTTTAAAGCTGCTGCCTCTGATCTGGATGAGCTCACAGACTCTGTAACATCGTATATCAGTTTCTGTTAGGATATATGCATATGACCCTGCCTCCATATGGAAAGGTCTGAGGGACATCACAAGCTAGAAGACACCACCCCCCAGCTCTGTAGGGAATCACCAATTGGTTGATGACCTGAATGAGTTTTACTGTAGATCGAAAACTCCGGGTCTCACACTTCACACCCATTCTGATCATCTCACCACTCAACCATCAACACCTCTAGCAGCCCCCCTCTCCCCCTCCTGTATTTCAGATCAGTGAAAATGTTGTGCATCAAGTCTTCAGCAAACAAAAAAAGAAGGAAAGCACCAGGACTAGACGGAGTTTCAAAAGCCTGTCTACAAACCTGTGCAGACCAGCTGTGGTCAATCTTTTCACAGATCCTTAACAGATCACACACTGTAACTGTGTGAAGTGCCTGCCTGCTTTAAACGTTCCATCATCCCCATCTCATTGAAACCAAAAATCACCGGACTTAATGACTAGCTAGTGAGACTGGGGAAATTCAACTCAAAGAGCCATACTATCAGCACTGGTGCCCCCCAGGGATGTGTTCTCTCCCCAATGCTCTTTTACCTGTACACCAATGACTGCACCTCTACAGACCCCTCTGTCAAGCTCCTGAAGTTTGCAGACAACAATACATTCACCCCCTGAACTTTTGTTATCTGGCCGATGCTACAGCACACCTAGCACCAAGACAGCCAGGCACAAGAAATGTTTCTTCCCCCAGGCAATCAACCTCATAAATACTTAAATACTCTCCACATTATTCAATAAAAATAAAAAATATATATGTGCAAAACTACATTTTACTAATCTAAATCTGTACTTTTCTTTGCAATAATACTCTATTTATTTTTCTATATAAAAATGTGCAACGCCTTTTTATTTTTTTATTTATTTATTGTGTTTTATTATTCTTTTTTATTTTTTTTTTATTTTACTTTTTAAAAAGGTGCAACTAGAGGCTTCTGCCACCAAAACAAATTCCTTGTAAATTGCAAACATACTTGGCAATAAAGCTCTTTCTGATTATTATTATTATTAAGATTATTAAGATTATTCAGATTATTTTTATTATTATTATTATTATTATTATTATTATTATTATTATTATAACTATTATCTAGTGTATTCATATTAGATACAACAGTTTTCTATTAAAATAATTGCGCAGGTTTTGCCCTGTTGTCTAACAGTTATCTAACTTCACCCATTTGTGTACAATTACTGTTGATTAGAAGGTCTCTTTTCAATCCGTCATCTCTCAGTGTGTGATGGATAGAATATTACATTTATTGTTATCTGGCGACAAATAACTGCATGCTTGTCAGCTGCTGTTGCAAAATCATGCTTAATTTGATGTGAAACATGATTGTAAGACGGTATTTCATGCTGCCTGCTGGTCATGACGCCAAGCCATAAAGTGCAACTATATGCTAGACGTTGGGAATCAATGCATGAATAATTAAATCATTACAGTTTTTATCTGAGTCACCAAACTCTCCCTAAAGCTGAACAAATCTAAACAAATCGGTCTTGCTGAACATTTTTAATGTGAGGAAAATTACTAAATGACGTCTATTTCCTCACTGATTATTGCATGCTCCTGGGGCAACTGGAACTGTTTGTAAACGTTAATAGTATTTCTGAGTACCCGCTTATCTCTAATGAAACACTTTTGGTGTCCCAATATTTAAGTCAGCAGCCATTAAACATAATAGATTGTCATCAATCCCCCTGTGTTCAGTGCTGCCAGATTCATTTGGCATCATTCAAACCTCCATGGGTTGCCTATAAACAGCTAATTTATTTCTTCAGTGACAAAAACTTTCCACTCTCATCATAGATGGAATATGCTGTTTACTTTCTGAGGAGGTCAAGCAGATTTGACACACTCTTGAGAGACTGAGAGCCTCATTCGCTTTACACATAGTGTTTTGCTGCAAAGATGGGAAGTGACAGGTTTAAAAAGGAAAGAAAGACTTTAAATAGCATGCACTAGATGCAAGATTAATCAGTAAAAGCTATACCAGTTGTAGCCCAGTAATTTGATAATTTTTTTTTTCTTTAAGTCCCACATTGATTGCCATAGTGTTAAAGGTCAGGAGGGACATAGAACCCTGCTCCCATAGAAGGGAGCTCCTGCTTTCAGCTCTGTGAGATAAGGATGAGCATTTTCTTTTACAAGCCACTGAATGCCTGAATATCATAATGTCTGTTTAAAAAAGGAATATAGCGACAATTGCAGATTTTGTCTTCCTAATACCTCTGAGTCAGTCACCATGGGAGTAAAGCCATTTAACTGCTCACCATGGTAACCTGATTGAGCTTGTGCAGCATCCAACACAGGTGGCTTAGCTTTCAGTCAAAGAAACAGCAGGTGGGACTGGCAGATATGCATATCAATTAAAAAAAAGTTTTCAATTATGTACTATGATCGTGATAAAAATTTGCTTCTGTGTTTTGTATGCTTGTGTAACAGATTGGGATCCAATGGAGGGCATATGCCAGGCCCATTTTTAGTGTTCTTTGGGTAGACTCTAGATAACTGCCCTGTTGCCTATGAAAGGTTTAACTGGAGAATAATTATAAGAATTGCATTTTTGATCTTTGCATAACTTTTTTATTTATTAACATAATGTATTTATTTATCAGGATACATAGAGTTGCTTTAATTATGTACTGTAATTCCCAAGCTCCTGGGTAAACATATACAGGTTTCCCTTTTTCACCTCCCCAGTGTGGTTGAGAATTGTTGAGACATATACTGTAAGGCAGACTTAATACGGTGTTGCTTTTCACCTTGTACACTTATCAACTGAATCATCCAATTTTACAATCTCTAGCTCAATGAGCAGTAGTGACAGCATTTGGCAGCTTTTGGTTTTCTCACAGTTTGCTTTAAATCTGTCCCATTAGATAAGGTTCCACTTCATTGACACACTTAGTGAGAGTTAATAGTAATTCATGTTATTTTTTTTAGCGTCTTATCCAATTCCATTTATACCACACACTAATAGCATTTTGAAATTTCTGATTCATCGACTTGTGTTTTATGACTCGTCTGGTTTCTGACAGCATAATGTTCTAATCATTCATATCGAATCTACTAGATAACTGGGAATGAGGACTTGACCTTACTCTTCACTAATCCTGTATGTGAAGTTAGGCACTAAGGAAGGAGAAAATAATTTGTAGCGATTGGCCAGGCAGAGGGACCGAGCTGGGAAGGAAGTGCTGCAAGTTAGAGCAAAAAAAGGATGGAGATGAAAATGTGTTGACTACTGAGGAGAGTGTGTTGGGAAGATGGCGGTAGTATTTTGAGCAGCTGATGAATAAGGAAAATGAGAGAGAGAGAAGGTTGGATGGTGTGGAGATGGTGAAGCAGGAAGTGAATAGGATTAATAAGGAGGAAGTGAGAGCAGCAATTAAGAGGATGAAGAGTGGAAAGTCGGTTTGACCAGATGACCTATCAGTAGAAGCATGGATTTTGGAAGGTGAGAGGATGCCTGAGGAATGGAGAAGAAGTGTGTTGGTACAGATCTTTAAGAATAAGGGAGATGTGCAGACCTGCAGTAGCTACAGTGGTATAAAGTTGATCAGTCACACCATGAAGTTATGGGAAAGAGTAGTGGAAGCCAGGCTAGAGAAGAGGTGACCACAGACACCACAGACGCATTATTTGTTTTAAGAATATTGATGGAGAAGTATAGAGAAGGTCAGAAGGAGTTGCATTGTGGATTTGGAGAAAGTGTATGACAGGGTGCCGAGAGAGGAGTTGTGGTATTGTATGAGTAAGTCAGGTGTGTCAGGGAGTATGTAAGAGTGATGCAGGACATGTATGAGGACAGTGTGACAGCAGTGAAGTGTGCAGTAGAAATAAAACAGACTGGTTCAGGGTGGAGGTTGGACTGCATCAAGGATCGACTCTGAGCCCTTTCCTGTTTGCAGTGGTGATGGACAGGTTTGACGGACGAGGTCAGACAGGAGTCTTCATGGACTATGATGTTTGCGGATGATATTATGATTTGTAGTGAGAGTAGGGAACAGTTCAAGAAAAGCCTGGAGAGGTGGAGGTACGCGCTGGAGAGAAGGGGAATGAAAGTCAGTAGGAGTAAGACAGAGTACATGTGTGTGAATGAGAGGGAGGGCAGTGGAGTGGTGCAGTTGCAGGGAGAACAGGTGGAGAAGGAGGAGTTCAGGTACCCAGGGTCAACAGTGCAAACTAATGGAGAGTGTGTTAGAGAAGTGAATAAAAAAGTGCAGGCAGTGTGGAGTGTGTGGAGAAGAATGGCAGGAGTTATTTTTGATAGAAGAGTATATGCGAGAGTGAAAGGAAAAGTTTATAGGACTGTGGTGAGACCTGTGATGTTGTATGGTTTAGAGACAGTGGCATTGAGTAAAAGACAGGAGGTAGAGCTGGAGGTAGCAGAGCTAAAGATCTTGAGATTTTCAGTGGGAGTGACGACGATGGACATGATTAGAAACAAGTTTATTAAAGGGACAGCGCATGTAGGACGTTTTGGAGACAAGGTGAGGGAGGCCAGATTGAGATGGTTTGGACATGTGCAGAGGAGGGACATGGGGTATTTCGGTAGGAGAATGCTGAGAATGGAGCCACCAGGAAGGAGGAAAAGAGGAAGACTAAGGAGGAGGTTTATGGATGTGGTGAGGGAAGACATGCAGGTAGTTTGTAAGAAAGAGGTAGATGTAGAAGATAGGGGGGTATGGAGACGGATGATCCGCTGTGGCGACCCCTAATGGGAGAAGCCGAAAGAAGAAGAAAAAGACTCTTTACTAATCCCAAACACAAGTGCAAAAACTTTTCATTGTAATTCATGATGAGACAGTAACTAAAGAGTAAAACACATGAAAATGAAAACACTTTATTATTATTCATACACGTGGCCATTTACTGTGATTTCGTTGTGTTTTTCCGAAGATTTTAATCGGGTATTCACTTAAATTTTTCCCTGTATGTATACTATGTATTGTTTTTTTTCTGGTGTTTCCTCAGGGAAATAAACAAAACAACTGTGTGCCTTCAGCTTTAGGATAACAGTTTGGGAAAGATGCAAACAAACACCCGTTTAAAATGGAATAACAACATGGACCCAGTCTACCTCTGCAGGGCCCTTTACACACTATATAAAAGGACATACAGTGAGGAAAATAAGTATTTGAACACCCTGCTATTTTGCAAGTTCTCCCACTTAGAAATCATGGAGGGGTCTGAAATGGTCATCGTAGGTGCATGTCAACTGTAAAAGACATAATGTAAAAAAAAAAAATCCAGAAATCACAATGTATGATTTTTAAACTATTTATTTGTATGATACAGCTGCAAATAAGTATTTGAACACCTGAGAAAGTCAATGTTAATATTTGGTACAGTAGCCTTTGTTTGCAATTACAGAGGTCAAACGTTTCCTGTAGTTTTTCACCAGGTTTGCACACACTGCAGGAGGGATATTGGCCCACTCCTCCACACAGATCTTCTCTGGATCAGTCAGGTTTCTGGCCTGTCGCTGAGAAACACGGAATTTGAGCTCCCTCCAAAGATTCTCTATTGGGTTTAGGTCTGGAGACTGGCTAGGCCACGCCAGAACCTTGATATGCTTCTTACAGAGCCACTCCTTGGTTATCCTGGCTGTGTGCTTTTGCTTATTGCATTTTCATTATCATAAATTTGTAATTTATGTATTGTGTCTTTTTCCCTATGTCTTTATTATTTTAATAGAATAGCCTTTATTTGTCACATATACATTACAGCACAGAGAAATAATTTTCTTTGCATATCATTTGGGATTAGAGTGCAGGTTCAGCCATGATACAGCACCTGGAGCACAGAGGTTAAAGGCTTTGCTCAAGGGCCCATTGAGTGGGAGCTTGGCGATACCCCCGAACAGTAACCCAGCACTTTAACCACTGAGCTACCACTCCCCTTTAAATAATAGGCTGCTTGGAGGATTCACAGAATAAGAATTTCACTGTATATATCAATGATATTATTAGTAACGGAAACAAAATCGCATCACAACTTTGTTGCCATAGAAACACGTCTTGCAAATAAAGTTTTTGGGTTGCCAAAGGCCATTTTTGGCGTAGGACTTTGCATGCGCCGAGTCGGTCGTGTTTGTTTTGACTCGAGTGCAGTATATCTTGTTTGCTGTCTGTCTTGTTGCAAAGATACAGTTAAGAATGCTTGTACACTTGGTTCACTGAGAATGTGTTCTGAGATGGCCTCGATGTATGTTTAAGATATACTGGGGCTCGGATTCTAGTATCTATTGTATTTTACTTAAGGAAAATGCCCTTTGAGACACAGGAACCAGACATTCTGTGCGATTATGAAATTATTCTCGTTAATGCTGCGAGAGCAGAACTGAAACATTTAACCTCTCGCTGCATAAAAATAAGGAATAGAATCCTTCAGCATTATGCTATTTCGGACTGGGATGTCCCGGTTTTTGTCCTGGTAATTAAGGCAGTCAGAGTGAGGCTAATTGGAGCAATCCAGATTAATTAAATCACTCCCATGTGAAGCGGGTCTTAAATTGGACTTAAATCGAAGGATCAGAACAAACTTGATTGATCTATTTTTATGGAGAGCTTTATGTTCTTCCTACAAAACCACTGGCTACAACAATATTTCAGATTTGCCTCTAAACAATATATGGACAAAAGTTTGTAGAAACCTAAAATATAAGGTGAAAATCTTTTTACATTTATTCCCAATTTGCTGCTATTTACACAGTCTAAAACCTCTTTGAGCTCTGTAGCAGGACACTCAAGTTTTTCGCTCCAAACCATGCATAAAGTATCTTCATTGAGCTTACTTTAATCACAGGGGCATTGACATGGTTTGGGTCTCCTAGTTCATATGTAGGGAAAAATATTGCTAGCGCATCCAAAGACATTCCAAACAATTGTATGCCTCCAACTTTGTGGTAACAGTTTGGGAAAGAGCCACATATTTCTGGAAAAGTCAGATGTCCCAATACTTTTGAAGTGTCTTCCCAAACAAAATGGAAAAATCACACAAAGTTTCAGGAAGTGTTTTCTTCTTTAATAGTGCCACTGGGTATAGTACAGGAAAGTGTGCATTACTTGCTATGAATAATTGATGGATTATGTTCTCCACAGTGTCTGGCTGAGAGAAGCATGTAATGTGATAAGAGCACAATTTCAAGCCTAGCAATCCCATCAACCACCACCACTGCAAATTACCTTACATTCCTATATGATAAAGTAATACAATTTGGGTCTTGATGCACATGAATGACCTGCAGCATGTATAATAATCCGTGGTGGTTGAAGTACACAAAGCATTTACTTGAGTAAAAGTAGAAAATTATTTGCCTTTAAATGTACTTAAGTATCCAAATACCATGATTTATAATGACTATAATGTCTTATTTTAATTTTAATCACAAGACTCTTTGCTTAATCGAAAGCTTATGTAAAAAGATTATTATGTTACTCATAGAACACTAATCTATTAATAGAATGATATTAATGATTTAAAAAATATAAAATCAATTATTATGAGCACAAAACCGAAAAGGTTAAATGACTTAAAAAAAAATCATGCAAATAAGGCCACAGATGTTGTGTAAAGTTTGAGTCAGGAATTTCTTCCATCATTCATATTTTTCTCAAAATGATCTGCTTACTGTTAAGCAGATGATCTGTTGATTAAATGTAATTTGTTCCTGTACTTAAATAGTTTTTTCTTGTATCTGTACTTCACTCAAGAATTTCCATTTGGGGAGACTTTTACTTTAACTTCACTATGTTTCAAAGTCAAATATCTTACTTTTTTCTAAACAACATTTTGCAAAATCGGTTGTTCCTTTTTATTTGCGAGTGGATAAAAACTTAACTGGTCAAACACAGCAAGCCACAAATCAGGGTCGAGCGTCTGTTTTAAACTTGTTTTGATAGCCGCTTGGCAGTGGTGGATTTAGGCGCCATGGGCAGCTGACCAGGGTGGCTCTTGCCAGGGGGGCGGCACAGGGCGTCCAAAAAATCCTGAGCGGCGGTGAACCCCAATGTCCGCTACAGTGCCAGGCGGATAGTGAGGAGGGTGTTCGCTGGAGCTGGCCATGCCCTAAAACACAAAGAGTGGCAGGGTTGACGAACCAGCTCCCTGATGGCGGGCACTGTATAGTGAGGTGCAGAGCGCCCCTTCCCAGCAGGGTCCCCAGGTGGTCCTTAGTCAGGATCTTTTTGGCGAAGCACTTCATTTGAAGATGATGGTCCTCAGATTTATCATCTCCCGGGGCTTCAGCCTCGAGTGTCGCACCGGATCTCTTTTGGGGGAAGTGTATGTTGCAATGCTCTGTCTCTGCACCTTACGATGCCGGGAGGTGGCGTGTTGTGGTTGAGGCTGTGCCCATTAAGCAGCCCCACATCGGCAACATAGGAGGAATCGCTGGAACGCTGCCAACTGCTTCTTGGCCTCCTGAAACCTGTTGACAACTGCATTAACAGCCCAGGAGTTCAGATGCACAGCCCTATCACTTTAAAAAAGATCTGACAGGGTGAGCCAAATGTGTCTCTCAGTAGAAACAAGGGTGGCCATGGACCGGCCAATGGCATTAGCGCTCTCTTTGGTAGCCATATGGGCTAGGTCCATAGCACAGCGGCGCTCACGGACTTGCTGTCCACCCAAGACATCTCCCATGTCTAGCTCTCACAGCAGATCAGCCTGATAGGCCTTCAGCACATCTATGGTGTGCAGACAGCCTGCAGTCTGACCCGCTGAGGCATAGGCCTTGCCCACCAGCGCTGAGGTGGTTCTCGGGGGCTTGATGGGCAGCGCTAGGGCTATGAAAGACGACACATTGCCCAGGGAGAGATAGCTAGCCAGCGTCTCGTCGATAACCACACTCTCTCAGTCTGAAAATATCTAAAAATAGTGACACCCTAGGAATAAAGGCGGGAAGAATAAGGCCTAGCCCACGACCTGGACACCTCAGTGTGCAGGTCTGTGAAGAAAGGCAAGCCTAGGAGGAAGAAGTGGGTCTGGAAAGAATACTCGAACTTACTAGGCTGACCAATCGATCTTGAGCTTGTCAATGGCACGGGTCAGTAGCTTTAGGAGTAGCTGGAGAAGGACTGCCTGAGGGGTAGTCTCAGGGAGCTTGCAAACCTCCACCCCCCCTCCTTAGAGGAAGAGAAGTGGAGCTAAGCGCTCTCCTCGCAAAGGGAAGAAACCGCAGAAAGGTGTGTTTCCGAACCTTGCGATCGGGCAAGGGCAGGTAAAGGGGTGAAAGGGACAAGCCTGTCTCCAACCCCTCTGCAAGGTCCACTTGTGAGCCCCAGGTCCTTGAACACTGTGCGTATCCCCCCGTGATTTAGCAGGGGCAATTAGGAATGCAGTGCTTCGTCAATGCAGTGCTTCGTCTTTTTGGTCACTTTCATGCTTGAACAACCTACCTTACTGGACAAACACATGTTTTTGATGCAGCTTGAGTTCCTGAAGGGAAATGTCCAGTGCAGCTTAAAATACTTTTATTATTAGCGATACAATCACATGATTGTTATTAGTAACTTGTGAAGAATTGCAACTTAATCGCACATTTTTATTTGTTCTAAATGTGCCCTAAATTAATACTTTTCAATATTTTAACACTCTAATCAACATGGACATTGACAAATATGGATTCTTTATGCAAATGTATGTTTATTATTAGTGAAAACTCAACATAGATCATAAAGACTAAACATCAAAGGTCATATATGTTTTTTAAAGAACTTGTTCATGTCTGTTAGACACATGGAAAAAATAACATAGAAAAAACAGGTTCTTACTTCCCTTTGTTTGCACTGAGCCAGTTGCTCAAACTGACAAGCCTGTTTACATTTCCATATGCCAGGGCAGCTCGTAAAAACACTTGTGAATGTTTTAAAGTAATTATGTTGTCTTAAATGACGTTATTATTTTCCACATGGACAGCTTTAATTGTCGGATGGGTGCATCATGGTGGATTTTGGTGTTTGATTTGAGAATTAGTGCATCATTAAAACAAATGTTTAGTGATTAAAATCTAAAATTTTTTTGGGAGAGTTTGTTTTATTTTGTTATATCTGAGTAAAGAAATGTCTGTTGCATTGAAGGTTTTAATTTTGCCTATTACATTTTTTTTTGTTTGTTTTTAAAAGTTGTCAAACAGAAATGTGCTCAGCATTAATCGTGCATTAATTAAAAATTAAATGACAATTATATATATATATATTCATTTAAATGGTAAATAAGTAAATTAATGATTGGTCTTATTGGTCTTTATTTTGTTTTATATAGATATACAGTAAATATTGTGTCAAATATTGTGAGAATGAAACTGGTCCATGATGTACAAACGGTTGGAGAGCACAGTACTTGTGAAGCCTACAGAACAGTCATTAAGATTCTTCATTCTTACATAACCGACCAGAGATTAACATCCGCAGTGTAAAACTGTACTGAATCCAGACTCACTTGTTGATAGTGTCTCTGTAAACAATGGCTCTCATGTAACAAAAGGTATTTACAGTATAAAATCTGGGCCGATACTGCAGCTCTCTGTCCTTTGATTATCCTCTTTTTATAAAGCATCCCTTTATCCATTATTTATTTATCTGAAATCCTGTGAGTGTTGGATAAACCATTACGCAGTGCTTTTGCTTTTCAACATTTCAGGATCTAGCTCATTTGTTGCTCAATGTATGTTTAAATTTATCTTGTCCTAAAAGGATTTTTTTTACATAGTGGCTTTAATGGTCACTTACATAACCATGTTTAGTTATGGAAACACAAAGCTTAGAGCTTATGAGAAATTAGCTCTCCTGGAAGACATAAAATGGCACAGGAAACAGGAAACAGGAGATAAAGCATACATTAAAAAGTGTTTGAAATGATTTGGGTTATAAAGCAACATAAAAGAGCAAAGTGTCTGGAAAGAATTACTTTCACTCAATTAGCTTTAATGGCTGAGAGCTAGAGTAGGAAATGTGTTTGTGAAAGCTGCAGACTGCATATGTTTGACTTTGCACTATTACATTGTCTGCTAAATGAAAATATGGTTGACTTCTTAATTACATTAATTTAAGATATAGGGCTTTATGAATAACCTGTCAAGACAGGTCTCTTAGGTATGGATACCACTAAGCAAAATCAATCATCAGTCTTGTAGGATTATTCAACTTGACTCTAGCGTTCTTCTATCCATCTAGATTATTCTCTGATACCACTGATGGTGGAATGAACTACTGAGCACGTATTTCATTTATTTACACAAAAATCCCTTGACTTTACATCCTTTTTCTTCCTGTACACCTTCCCTTATCAGGGATTAGCTCAATAGCTCATTCTTAGTTATTGACCTATTGAAATAGCCTGGGGATATGTTTTTGAAAGAAACTACAAAGCACTTGTGCATGTTGCTCTAGAGGCTGACTGCTAAATGTGCTATAATGTAAATTTAAGACTATTAATATCAGAAGCCTGAAACTTTTTTCCTTTTACTGTATCTACTACAAGGAAAGAGATGGTACAACCTAGGAACTTGAATGTCTCCAGTGGATGGGATCTACTGTTTCTCAGCACCTGATGTCACAAGGGCAGCTCAACAAAGATTGTTTTTACCTCACCAGCTGAGGAATTTTAACCTGCCATAGGTAGCTGATACAGTTTTATTTAGTCATTGAGTCTGTCCAGTGTACATTGATTACTGTCCAGTTTGGTTCAGGTACCAGATCAAACATTAACAGACTACAGGACATTTTGAACTGTTGAGAAGATTATTGGTGCTCCTCTGCCCACTCTTAATGAATTATATAACACCAGAGTGAGACCCCTGTTTCAAAAGCTGCCCTCTAGCCAGTGCTACTGAGCGCCAAAACCAGAACTACAAGACACAAGACCAACTTTTCCCCTCAGCTAATTTACCTCATAAACATTTAAACTCATACCGGTAATTAAACTCATATGCAGTATATGTTTACATTCAGCTGCAATATGTACATATGTAAATGCAGTATATTCTATATCCTTTCCTTATTTATTATTTATTAGAATGTTTACACTGCAACAATTTTTATGCCCTACTTCCCACTTCATACATATCGCTTTAAATAAAATCTTTAAATTCTGCATTTGCTATCCTGACTATACTTTATGTATCCTGCACATACATCTTTCTTTTATTTTTTTATTTAAATATTGTTGTACCTAGAAACTTCTGCCACCAAAACAAATCACCAGTTTTGAGCAGTTTAGTGTTCTTCTCAATTACATGATGTAGAAAATACAGCAAAAAGCAAACAAACAAACAATTAAAAACCCCACATAAAACATTAAACTAGTTTGCAGTGAGTAGCTAGGATAATGTGTAATCATTTTTCTTACAATTAAGGAGTAGTATGACTTTATTTCTGGCGTTTCATATCTTTTACTGAAATTCGGATCAAGACCCTTCTGTGCAAAGTACCCAAAGTATCTCTTATGCAAGAATGAAGACTGAAGTAACTCTCAGTAGGCTACTTTGATCTGATAGGTTCTAGAAATGCTAGAAGTAAACAGAAACAGTGATAAGAAGCTCCACATAACTCTAATATGCCTTTCATAAAAAATAATAAAAAACTTTCAGTGGTGCAATATTTTTCATTTAAGCATTTTTGTTGTGTTGTTTTTTTTTTCTTTCTTGAATTTTCCCTCTGTCTGAAGAAATTATAAAAGTTTTTTTTTTTTTTTTTTAAATGCATAATTAGAAGACAAATATACATTAGAAATTGTACAACAGAAAACTTTGTATTCACAGTCAGATATGAATGGACTGACTTGTGTAGATGTGGAGAAATTTGTTCATTGTTAACTGTAGGTTTTGAGTCATTGCCCAATTGGAGGACCCACCAGCTGCGACTGAGACAAAGCTTTCTGTCACTCTATCTGGCCAGTACATTTTACTCCAGAATGACTTGGTATTCTTGAGATTTAATTGTGTCCTGCACAGGGTCCCCATGCCAGACAAAACAAAGCCTAACTGAACCTCCTCTATTCACAGTATGCATTGTGTTCTTTTTTTTTTTTTAAAGCTTCATTTTTGCATTTTGAACATACAGCTCATTGCCAAAAAACTAATTTGTCTAACTCACATTGTCACACTAGCATTGTGGCTTGTCAATATGAATTTTAGCAAATTCTATAGAAGACAATTAGTTTGAAATATCACTATAATCAAATCATTTATATTTTAATTCACATCCATGTCTGTATATGTGCAGTATATTGCTACACTATATGTACAAAAGTATTGGAACATCTGACTTTTCCAACCATTAAAAAAAAGCAACCATTTTACTATATCTTCTCAAAGGAAAATACCATAGAAATGAAACTTGAAAATTTTTTAGAGTTGTCAATCTGTAGCTTCTAGAATCTTCCAGACAGACTAGAAATAACTCAATATACAGCCATTATTGTCAAAATAGCGTGTATCTTGTATTAGAGCAGATTTGGTAGATAAATTTGGTGCTTTGAGTACAATTCTCTTATACTGTCCACTGGATATTTAACATTGCACCTCAGAACTGGCACATCCAAGTACTCTCTGAGGATTTGTGAAATTAGAATTGTTTCTCTCCAAAAGTTAACCCAGCCAATAGGGTTGCACAAGTCAGTGCACTCTTAGTGCTGGTCCCAAGCCCGGATAAATGGGGAGGGTTGCATACCCGATCGGTTGAGGCCCGGGTCACCAAACGACCGCCACAGGTATTGCTGGCCAACAGGGTACCAGTGAAAATTGGGCTACTGTTGGCCAAAGAAAGAAAAGGAGAGGAGGAAGATCTCTACAGAGACAGCGAGGAAAGGAGACGTGTAGGAAGGTGGAGGTTACGGTTGGTACTTTAAATGTTGGTACTATGACTGGTAAAGGGTGATATGATGGGGTTTGAACTGTCCTATCATGGTGTGGATGGAAAGAGAAATTGTGCAGGGGTGATTCTGAAGAAAGTGTGTGGTGGAGGTGAAGACAGTTTCTGATAGGGTGATGAGATGAAGGAGAAGGAAAAATTCTGGAGTAAGTTAGATGAAGTGGTAGATGGTGTACCTAGAAATGAAAGATTGGTGATTGGGGCAGATTTAATAGCCATGTAGGTGAAGGGAACAGAGGTGATGAGGGTAGGTATGGCTTTAAGGAGAGGAATGTGGAAGGGCAGATGGTGGTAGATTTTGCTAAAAGGATGGAAATAGCAGTGGTGAACACTTATTTTATTAAGAAGGAGGATCATAGGGTGATGTATAAGAGTGGAGGAAGGTGCACACAGGTGGACTTTGTTCTATGTAGGAGATGCAACCTGAAGGAGATTGGAGACTGTAAGGTGTTGGCAGGGGACACCAGCATGGTGTCTGTAGGATGGCTTTGGAGGTGAAGAAGAAGAGGAGGAGAGTGAGGACTAAAAAGAGAAAATATGGTGGAAACTTATGGAGGAAGACTGTAGTGTGAAATTCAGGGAAGAGGTCAGACAGAGGCTCAGCGGTGGTGAGGAGATGCTGGATGATTGGGCAACTATTGCAGAAGTGATGAGGGAGACAGCTGAAAGGTACTTGGTGTGACATCTGAAAATCAAAAGGAAGACAAAGAGACGTGGTGGTGGAATGAGGAAGTGCAGGAAAGCATAAAGAGAAAGAGGTTGGCGAAACAGAATTGGGATGGACAGAGTGATGAGAAAAGTAGGCAAGAGTACAAGGAGATGCAGCAGCAGGTAAAGAGGGATGTGGCTAAAGCCAAAGAAAAGATGGAGGGAATATTTTGAGCAGCTGATCAATGAGAAAAATGAGAGAGAGAAGGTTGGATGATGTGGAGATCATGAAGCAGGAAGTGGATAGGATTAGTAAGGAGGAAGTAAGAGCAGAGATTAAGAGGATGAAGAGTCAAAAGTCGGATGGACCTGAATACATACTGGTAAAAGCATGGAGCTGTTTAGGAGAGATGGCAGTGGAGCTTTTAACAAGATTGTTTAACAAGTTTCTGGAAGGTAAGAGTATGACAGAGGAATGGTGAAGGAGTGTGCTGGTACTGGTTTTCAAGAATAAGGGAGATGTGCAGACCTGCAGTAACTACAGGGGAATTAAGCAGAGGTGACCATCTGTAGAGGTTTACAAGTATGGTTTCATGCCAAGGAAGAACACTACAGATGCAATATTTGCTTTAAGAATGTTGATGAAGAAGTATAGAGAAGATCAGAATGAGTTGCATTGTGTGTTTGTGGATTTAGAGAAAGCATACGACAGGGTGCCGAGAGAGGAGATGTGGTATTGTATGAGGAAGTAGGGTGTGTCAGAGAAGTATGTGAGGGTAGTGCAGGACAAGTTACATTACAGTGGCCAGGGTTAATGGGGGAGTGGTGGCTCCAGCGGTTAAGGCGCTGGGTTGCCGATCAGAAGGTCGGGGGTTCGAGCCCCGGTATCGTCAAGCTGCCACTCTTGGGCCCTTGAGCAAGGCCCTTAACCCTCTATGCTCCGGGGGTCCCTTACGAGGGAAATATCAAGGTCCGTGACGTCGGAGTGACGTGGGGCCGCCTTCCCGTGGGCTCACCACCTGCAGGAGGGACCGTAAGGGACGGTGCTGTGAGGATTGGGCAGCAGTCGAAGGCGGGCCTGCTTAGACTGCTGCCCCCGCGACCCGAATTACGGATAAGCGGGAGAAAATGAATGAATGAATGAATGAATAAATGGCCAGGGTTATAAAGAGGTTTTCCAAGACAGTTTACACTCTGAACAGGCCTCAGAATGGTCGATCAAAGAAGTTGAATCTTCATTCTGTTCATCAGGTGAGGAAGCTGAATTAAAAAACATACGCATGAGTGCTGCAGCATTGCTTTAGAGGTTGCAGAAGGAAGGTCCACTTGCCAGTGATCAGACCACTTGCCGCTGCAACAAGTCGGTTTGCCTTTGGGATGAATTTGAACACTGACTGCACGCCAGGCCTCGACTCCTCACCTTCATCAGTACATATCTTTACTAACACCCCTGTGACTGAATGAACATAAATCTCAGTATAGTGTAGATTATTATAACAGCAAATTGGGACTAAATGTGGAATGGGATGTTCAAAAAACACATACCAATTATGGTCTGGTGTCAACAACTTTTTTTTTTAGATATCATGTACGTATATGGAATGTTTTTGCACAATACATACAAGTACAGTATGTAAATATAAATTATACTCCATTATGTAACAATTACTCAGTTAAAACTTTTTTAAAGACATATTCGCTTATAATTTACAAACAGATGGTGTCTTACCGAATGAAATTATCTCTGTGGAAGGCAAAGTTTGACAACTCAAAGTGAGTTTTGTTCAGCTCACAATTTAGATAGGCATGTTTTTCTCATGAATGAATGACTGACTAATTGGATGCCTTTAAAGTTCCTATCATTAAAAGTGAATCAATTGAGAGTACTTTACTGAATTGCTTTCTAACATTTGACATGTATGTGAACAACTCTATTCCCATGGCGGTGCTAATATGCATTTAGTCCCTTCAGGAATATTGTAAAGCCTAACTTAATTCGTGTTGTAAATGCTTTTCATTTTTCCCATTCCACTGGCGTACTAAAACAAATAGAGAATAACCACAAACAACATTCCCATGCAGCTCATTAGTAAGAGACTTACATTTCCAGTATGCTCTATTATGGAGCATTCAGCTAACATTAGAGACTATTAAGTGGACATTAAGATGCAATTGAAAGCCAGGAAGGTGCCATGGCAGTCAAACAGTAAATGTCAATGCGAGTCTTTAATATATCACTATTTATGATATTACAATGCCACTGCTAAATAGTAAGATGCCATTTTAGGTCTAGTGGCCTAAAATGGGGTTTAGTGGCACTGTTGGATTTTAAGGTGATATTGCTGGATATTAGTGATATTGCTAGTCATTAAGATAACATTGCTGGACAGTTAGGTGGTGTTGCAGCAAATTTTAGTTATATTCCTAGATTTCAAGGTGATTTTGCTGGATATTAAGGTGAAATTCTGGAAATTAGGGTGATATTGTTGGACATTGAAGTATGACTGGACATTAAGGTAAAATTGCTGGACTTTACAGTGATATTGCTGGACATTAAGGTGAAAAAGCTGTACATGGCAGCAAAATTGCTGGTCATTAAGGTGACATTAGAGTCCATCAATGTTAGAGTAACACTGATAGACATTAAGATACAATTTCATATAATTAAACTGCCACTAATGGACATTAAGGAGCCTTTGCTGGACATTAAGGCGAAACTACTGAACATTAAATGATACTGAATGATATTTATGAACACTATACACTAAACATAGATAGCATAAAGATCTAGAGATGCTCAATATAAAGCACTGTAGATTGTTTAGCTTGTAACTTTTAGTAGACCTCAGTATAGATTTTCTCTGATTATTACTCTGCGGTAGTTGTAATTGGATTTTTAATGGTCAGGTCAGTTGTGGGGGGTGCAAGCTTAAAAATTTCTGCTTCAAAACAGATGAGAAGCTAACATCCAGCTATCAATATCTGGACGATGCCACTGAGCTATGCATTACTTCAAGTTCTGGCAAAATAATAAGAGACTAAACAATCTTCCACGAATTAATCTCAAGAGATACTGTATTTCACATAGACCTTATCAATCATTGCTAGTGGCAGGTTTCAAAAATTTAGTGAAGTAGGCAGCATTCACATGACATGACTGTCACTGATAGGCTGCATACATCTACTGATTGCGCTAGATAGAAGATTTATTTTTAATTGAACTACCTTAGTGAAAGAAAAGTGTTTCCCTATATCTTTCTACATTTCCATGCTCATTTCACACCTTTGGAGTTTTTTTAAAGTCAATCCTGGTGAAATTACCTTAATGACATTACTTGTTCTGGCTTTATAACTCTGATCCCTTGTAGTTTCTAAATATAAATGTATTCATTTCATATATAATGAATGTTCCGAAACACACTATGAGTAATATTGCTTACTAATTTTATAAACTCATTTGAGACCTAGGAACTGTGCATCTGCAAAAAAACTAAAACTTAATATTATCTCCCATAATTAGCTGTTTGCTATGCTTCCGAGTCACTGTGTAGACAAGCCTGGAATTCCAGCTGCTCTTGTACTGAGCTCATCAATATTGCATTGATGCTCTGTTCCTGCTGGTGGGCCCTACTGCCATTATTAATTTAGTTTAGTTTTTTTTTTTCCATCTCTTGCTGTTTAGCTTCTTGCGCCACAAGCATCAGCCTCGCTCGAGTAGAGCCCAAACTGCATATTCAAACAGTGTAGCATTTCATATACTGTATGTCTTTCCATCGTCCAGAATATTTACAGCCACCAGTGCATTCTGCAGATGCTGCATATTTGAAAGCAAAGATACCAGTTTTATGAGGAAAACTATTTGTGTTTGGGGGTGTAAATAAGGCCACGGGTGTTGTGGCAAGTTAGAGTCAGAAGATTCTTTCATCTTTTATTACTCGCAGAAAATTTTAGCATTCAATAGCATTCAAGATATGATCATTTTAATAGATATCAATCATTGTTTCACGCATTAATTTCATTCTATTAATAGATTGTTGTGCTAAGAGTTAGAGTATTTTCACATAAACTGAGTTTTTTCAAGCAACAAGTCTTGTAATAAAAATGTTAATAGGAACATTTTAGCCATAATAAATCATAGTACTTTGTATACTTAACATTTGAAGGCAAATACTATTGTTCTTTAAATAAAGTTTGAAGGGAACACTTTTAGTTTTACTGTAGTGATATTTTACCCAGTGTATCTCTACTTTTACTCAACTACATGCTTTGTTTACTTAGTCCATCACGAAGTAATACACTTGAGTCCATCCAAGTGACTAAATATTGACCTCTTATTCTCCATCTGAGGCATTATATAAGATGTCGTTTGAGTGATCGGTGACCGGTACCTCAGTCATGTGGCTTGATTTCTGATGGTAAACTAGTTCATGTTCCAAACACTGGCTTTTTTGCATTGTGTAATTGTGTGTATATATATATATATATGGAGTCATAAGGCATGAGTGTCACATTTAAGGGAAAATTATATAAATGTACCCCGATCTTGTTGAACCATCTCAAGCTTCCAGAGTAGATGTATTGTATCTTGTCATTGATTTCTCAGGAACTGTACCAGAGGGGTGAACAGAGGGGTGAAAAAATTATATTACCTCAGATTGATGACGGTGGTGTCTAAAGGTCACAAATTAATGTCTAATGTTTAATAGTAGTGGATTGAGGTTTAATGAAAATGTTTTACTATAGGATAAAGGTAATAAGTTCAAAGGAAGTTTGCATTGAGCTTAAGTGACATTGTCCTAGGGTTGGAGGAAATTCAAGTAAACTCAAAGCATACTAGTCAAAAGGCTACATCATAAAAACATGATCTGTTCATTTATATGTGTACATAACTAAAGCTATAAGAGAAAATTAGATTAGACTACTGACAAGTGTTTAAGGCTATGATGAGGGTGACCAAAAACCAAAAATGATACTGTAAGTGATAGAAGTGAGGGATAGGACAGCAACATCCTCATGCAGAGCAGCTTCAGGAAAGTAGCAAAGCAATTACATTACATGCCATTTTAAGGTCAGTGGAGCTCTTGTGACTGTGGCCTATTCATCACTGACAGTTCCTAATCATAAATAAACTGTGGTCAAATTTTTCTAAAGCAGGATGAAGATAGCTACAATCAGTCAAGGGCAAAAAGGAGAGAATCCGGTTCTGTCTGAAACTCATGCTACACTAAATATTAATTTAGTGCATCGCTTCAAACATGAATTCTCAGAGGATAGTGGCTTGTGCTTAATGTTAGAGTTAGATCATCCTATAACAACATATATAACAGGGTTTTATTTCTATTATACCACAGCGTTTATTACCTTGCCCTAGTATACCCTAATTTTTATTTACTTATTTATTAAAAGACAACACATTATTATTTTTACCAGTGTAGTCAAGTCAAGTCAAGTTTATTTCTATAGCGCTTTTCACAACAGATATTGTCTCAAAGCAGCTTTACAGAAATCAACAGTTAAGGTAAATGGTGTGCAATTAACCCTGATGAGCAGCCATGGCAACTGTGGCAAGGAAAAACTCTCTTAGATATAATAAGGAAGAAACCTTGATAGGAACCAGACTCAAAAGGGAACCCATACTTATTTAGGTGACATCAAGAGTGTGATTGTAAATCTTTAAACAATACAGAACACTGGAGAGTGGTCCATAATCTTCATCAGGTGGGATTGTTACATTTAACGGTGTGGAACCAATTAGCTCCTAAAAGATATTTCCATTAAAAAAAACAAAAGAAGATGATGGAAATTTGCTTTACCTCCCTGACAGTTACAGAGCACTGACACTGAAGACTCCTGAATAATTATTGACACTGAATAATTATTTTACAGAAACATTCCATCTATTGAATTCTATTCTTTGTTAGGTTGTGATTATACAATGCCTCCACCATACAAGTCCCTGTGAATTATCTGTTATTCTATAAAATATATACTATAGAAAAATTAATTTATTAGAGCAAGAATATTAATTAGTACATACTGACTATCAGAATCAAGGCACAGCACTTTTCTGTTGTTAATTTTGAAATTTTTTAGATATTTAACTCATAGGGCAAACTTAAGAAATTTGACAAATACAGCATTTCTCAGGTAACTTCTGTAATTATTGAATCAAATTATTTTTTTATATGAACAGATTGGAACAATCTTATTATAATGTCATGGTTCAAGTCTTAAAATGGTCAGTGTGCAAAGGTGTACAGGTTGGGTTCCTGCAAATGATGGCAGACATGAAAACATTTAGATGCTTTATTGATTTTTCATTGCAGGGTAAGCACTTCAAGCTATGATATGATCTGATACTTTAAAAGGCACATTTGTACAATTTGTCTGGTGAATAAATATCACAGTGCTTGTTCTTATGTAGTGGCTGAAATAAACCTTTCATTGGTTTATTTCAGCCTAACTAGATTACACTGACAGTGACCAGGTCAAAGTCCCTTGTAGTCCCAGAGTCAGCCAAAAACACTGTACTAACCACCAGTGCCACCAGTTTCATTCGTTATTCCTATGAATACAGGATAAGTTTTAAATTATAAACTGTATCTTGTATATTTTTTATTTCTTTTCCAGTATGAAAATAAGAATTAAGCAAAATAAGCAGCAGAAAAGTAGCAGGCTTTCTAGGACTCTTCAATAAGGTCTGCCTGCGGATTATTGAGCATGGTTGTACCAGGCAGCTGCATTGCTAATTATTTATCTTGTCCACTAGCTGAGAGTGCTGCAGAAATCCTTGCTCAATATTTATTTTATAGTTCAAGATGTGTTTAAATATCTAAAAACCTCTTGGACCATGATTAAGGTCGATGTACACTACTACTGGTTCTACTGGTAATCCAGTGGATGTGCTGGTTAAATAAAAAAACATGATATCAGACAAGCTTGACGAATTTAAGTCCGCGTTGCTGTAAAATCACAAATATTTAAGACACTCAGCGAAGTGAATCAAACTTCTCAAAAGGATTAGGAAGAAATGCCCGAATGGCAGAAAGATGGAATCCTGCAATGATATTGTAAAGTGGATAATTCAATTACACCAATATTTCTCCTTTATAGTTTTCTACTTAGTAAAAGAAAGGCAGTTATGTACACGATAAAGGCAGAGAAAGAAGAGGAGGGAAGCTTTAGGATTCAGTACAGCTAATTAAATCAGAAGTTGCTGAGTCATGCCATTGCACTGCACATCAACTATCTTCAGCTTTCGCTGGCTTATCATTAATTCATTGCATTTGATCCAACATATGCAGTAAGCCTGCAAGTTTGACAAAAAAAAAAAATACATACAAAACCGGTGAATTCAGTAGAGTCGTTGGTAGCAAACTGTGGACACTTCGGTAGTTGAACTGTTTGCAGGATTTATTCTGGACCATTAAACACAATGAAGACCTTGTTTTTTTAAATTATTATAGAGTTATGAAGGCCTGGGATTCCTGGCTAATTGCTTGTTTAGGTTGATAGCTAGGGCATATAGTGGTGGGCACTGTGATCCCATGTTAATTAGCCAATTTACCAAAGAGGCTTTGTCCTTTTGAAAGAATTTAAAGCTAGAAATAAGTATCGAAGCATTAAAAATGTTCTGCATTCTGGGCTAGTTCTGAGTTTAACACATAAACACATAACTAATAGCCATGGCATATAATTTCATTTAATCATTTCAGAAAATCATTTTCATCCTCATCAAAACCATTCACTGATCCCTCATGCATGGACTGTGAATGAGTTGGGGTCTTCCTGGAACAGACCACTTCGATCAATATAGACATATTCCCTTGTAGGATAGAAGTGGTCAGTGAATCAATCTTTTTTTATTTGCTGTGACAATTTTCTTTCAATCCATGGCAACAAAATGTCTCCAAAGTGTAAGAGAGCTTCCAGACTTTTCCACAGTACATTTTAAGCATTCAGCAATCATCCCATTCTTTTGGTGAATGGGGATATCCGCGCCTGCTCATTATTTTTGTGTCACAGAATAGGGTAGGATGTCAGTTGCTTAATAGTCTCATGTAGTACACCTGTCTGAAAGCATCTGCCCTTGTTATTTTTCTTTGGTTTGGTCCCTTAGTGGGAACTCTAAAAGGTTTTATATCAAGCTCTACAAAGGGGTTTCCCTATTAAAGAAAGCTCAAAGTGTTCTAGTAGTCCTTTATGAAGCAAGACGCCTTGAAGAACCCTTTTTCGCTAACAGGTTTTTTCTTATTGAAGTCCTCGTTCTTGTAAATGTAGGCAATCCTTAGGCATGTGAAAAAGAGTGGCAGACTTTTGATGTCTGGCTTGAAAGACTAATGGATAGTGGTATTCTGATGGATGGGGAAAAGAAGAAATGCTATCATTATTCAATCAGATAGGAGAGCTAATTATAATGTCTTGGATTGCTCTTATAAATGGCATGCCGCATCAGTGGGATCTGAACGGTCTCCTGGATTTAGATCAACAGTTCACAATGCATATTGTAGCTGCTGTACATGACCCTGACCTCTGTTTTATATTGGCGTATTTAAACATCATCCTTGCCTCGTGTAGCCAACTGAACCTCTATCATGTTACAATTGAACCTAAATTGTATCGCCTGTTAAAGCCTATGTGATCCAACAATTGCAACAATTGGTGTTTAAGCCAGCGTGTACTTCCACCTTGTTCCCCATGTTGGACATCCACCAGGCCCAGGCTTTACCAGGAAGATGAATTAATAAAATGAATGCGTTTGCATACTGTTGTATACTTGCATACTTCAGTAGGCATTGCCAGACCAAACCAAATACAAAGGATAAAATTTTTCCTGCGTGCCATATTTTGGGACAGACAGATGCACTTGAAAATTTAGGCTGTTTTAAAAAAAGGTTTGCAAACAAATCTAAGACATTATCCACATGTCAAAATCTAATTTAGGCAATAGATCAGGCGAGCAGCAAACAAAAGGTACAGGGTAATCCCTGGACAAGAAATCATAAACAGAATAAAATATCAAAACCAGAGATAAACACAAGAACAGGGCTTAGTATAAACCGAGAGTAACAGTACCTTTTCTTCGAGTGTTTCTATGAATGATTGTCCTTTAAATAATCAGCAAAAGAGGTGTGTGTGTGTGTGTGTGTGTGTGTGTGTGTGTGTGTGTTTGTGTCTCATTAGAAGCTGAGTGATTGAGTGCATGTGAGGCCATGTCCATGTTAATACTTTTTCATCTCAAAACGCATATTCTTCTTCTTCTTATTTCGGCTTCTCCCATTAGAGGTCGCTACAGCGGATCATCCATCTCTATACCCCCCTGTCCTTTACATCTGCCTCTTTCTTACAAACTACCTGCATGTCTTCCCTCACCATGTCCATAGATCTCGTCCTTAGTCTTCCTCTTTTCCTCCTTCCTGGTGGCTCCACATCCCTCTTCACCTGCTGCTGCATCACCTTGTACTCCTGCCTACTTCTCTGATCACTCTGTCGATCCCAATTCTGTTTTGGCAACCTCTATCTCCTTATGCTGTCCTGCACTTCCTAATTCCACCACCATGTCTCTTTGTCTTCCTTTCTATTTCCAGATGTCACACCAAGTACCTTTCCAGCTGTCTCCCTTATCACTTCTGCAGTAGTTGCCCAATCACCCAGCACCTCTTCACCACCACCGAGCCCCTGTCTGACCGCTTACCTGAACCTTACACTACAGCCTCCCTTCTTCAGTTTCCACCATCTTATTCTTTTATTCGAACCCCACTCTCCTCCTCTTCTTCATCACCTCCAAAACCATCATACAGACCACCATCCAATGCTGTCTAGCTACACTGTCCCCTGCCAACACCTTACAGTCTGTAATCTCTTTCAGGTTGCATCTCCTACATAGAACATAGTCCACCTGTGTGCACCTTGCTCCACTCTTATACGTCACCCCATGATCCTCCTTCTTCTTAAAATAAGTGTTCACCACTGCCATTTCCATCCTATAAGCAAAATCCACCACCATCTGCCCTTCTACATTCCTCCCCTCAAAGCCATACCTACCCATTACATTCTCATCACCTCTGTTCCCTTCACCTGCATGCCCATTTAAATCTTCTCCAATTAGCAATCTACCATTTCATCTAACTCACTCCAGAATTTTTCCTCATCTTCCATCTCACAACCCACTTGTGGAGCACTGATAAGCACTGATGACATTTATCATCACTCCTTCAACTTCCAGCTTCACGTTCATCACCCTATCAGACACTCTCTTCACCACAACTACACTTTTACTAAACTCTTCCTTCAGAATCATCCCTACATCATTTATCTTTCCACACCATGATAGAACAGTTTAAAACCACCTCCAATGTTCCTATCTTTACTTCCTTTCCACTTGGTCTCCTGAACACACAACATATCTACCTTTCTCCTCTCCATCATATCAGCTAACTCTCTCCCTTTACCAGTCATAGTACCAACATTTACAGTACCAACCCTAACCTCCACCCTCCTACACTTCTCCTTTCCTGCGGTCTCTGTAGTCATCTTCCTCCTCTCCTTCTCCTCCTTCGGCCAACAGTAGCCCAATTTCTACTGGTACCCTGTTGGCTAACGATACCTGTGGTGGTCGTTGGTAACCCGGGCCTCAACTGATCCTGTGTGAAATTCTCTTTTGTGATCCGCATATTTGATTTGGCACATGTATTATGCCGGATGCCCTTCCTAACGCAACCCTCCCCATTTATCTGGGCTTGGGACCGGCACTAAGAATGCACTGGCTTGTGCAACCCTGGCTGGGTTTTCAAAACACATATTGTTCCCTCCATTTTGGCCCTCCGTCCACACTATGACAGCATTTTCAGTCAGCGACAAGATAGCTTTCTAAAAACGCTCTCCAAAGAGGATCAATTCAAAAACTGTTTTCGCTTCACATTGTAAAAACAAAGAACCAAAAAGTAAATAAAAGCCAGGCAAAAAATGACGTAGAAAGAGAAAGAGTCTTAATTTTTCTCATGCTAAGTACAGTGATGTAAGCATTTTTAAATGTTGCAGTGTGGATGAGCAACTTTTGGTAAAGGATCAAAAACAATAGTGTGGTTGCAATGCCCTTTTTAAATTTATTCAGTTTATTGTAGACCTGAGTTTGTGTGTGTGTGTGTGTGTGTGTGTGTGTGTGTGTGTGTGTGTGTTAGGAGTTATAGTTTGCAATAGCTATGCTTGTAGTCCATGTGGGTTGCTGGGATTTCTCAGCAGTCCTAACACCGTGTTAACTACTTCTCTTGGCACTGCAAATCTTTAATGGGCAAACTGATTCTAATGGTTGAAACATTACCAAACTGGCTGAAGTAATCACAGCATACTTAAATCTAATTTTAATGCTTTTAATGTCCATTGGCTTTTCTCTGCTGTGCTCTCTCAACAAAATATTTCATACACAATTAATAATTTACACCAGCCATTCATAAGAAACATCACAGTCGTTCTTGATTACTACCCATTCCTAATATCATATTTGTCAGAATCTTTCCCCTCGTGCTGAGTGTAGCATGCTGGCCTGTGAAAAGTGAAACGGCTCGTAGCACTGTAGCCGACTTTTAGGATTAAATAGCCATATGCTTGTGTATTGATTCCTGTATGTCTCCACACTTGTTTTGTCATTGTTCCCCTTCGGGAACTCGAGCTGCGTCACAATGCTTTGTGAACGTCTTGCATTGTCCACGGCCCTCTTCGAGGAGAGTGTTCTCCCTCGCGGCTTAGGTCCTGTTTGCGCCGAGGCAGAGCGGCACCACAGGTCGTGGGGCTCGCAGGCCGACCTAGCAGAGGGCATTGAGATGGATGAGTCCCCTCCAGCCCCCCCTGCTGGGCCAAGCACCCGTAACCCGGGGGAAGCACGCCCTTCGGCGGTTTCTTCTCCCGGCGCGGAGCTCCATATTTCTTCCTTCGAGGAGGGAGAATTTTTGGAAGCTAGCGAGTCTCACAGCCTGTGCTGTACGAGAAGCTCCCATTGTTGAAGAGACACTAGCTGGCTAGCTTTCCCCAGGTGCTGCATCACTTAAGGCCCGGTATTGCCTACTAAACCATTGAAAGCCACTTAGGCGTTAGTAGGCAAGGCTTATGTGGCAGTAGGTCAGGCCGCAGTTTGCCTCTACACAATGAGTGTGTTGCAGGTATACCAGGGCCGAACTGCTGCAAAAGTTGTACGAGGGTTTCAGCTCTGGGGCTGATATTAAGGAGTTACATCATGCAGCCGACCTAACCCTAAGAGCCACCAAGGAAACTGCGTGGGCCATTGGTCGCTCTATGTCAGCTCTAGTAGCCTCTACGGCCTGATCCACTGGAGTTTCTCTCCAGGACATCTGCAATGCTGCAGGCTGGTCCACCCCATTGAACTTTGTCAGGTTCTATGACCTCGACATCAGAGCCAGTCTTCTTTCTGGTTGTGCACAGACACACTAGGCAGGGACTGGTCAGCATGGCATGATTGGATACTTGTTCCCAAAGCGTTGTGACACAGCTTGAGTTCCTGAAGAGGAACATATCTAGGTTATGTATGTAACACTAGTTCCCTGAGGGAACGAGACGCTGCATCAACAGGCCATACTCTCTGCATCCCTGCGGCACTTACCTTCTCTTTTTCCAGAAGCTAATGTCTCTCCATCGCTCACGCATCTTCCTGGTTCGCGACGTCGCCAGCCGATGACGTCACGACTTGCCGTTGGCCGGATTTCACACGTGATTCAGAGGGTGGGCAACGCGAGGCGTTCCCAAAGCGTTGTGATGCAGCATCTCGTTTCTTAGGAAACTAGGGTTACATATGTAACCTAGAGACATTCCTCATGTTCAAGTGTTGTCTCATGCACAGATGTTTAAACTACCATGTTTAATTCATGTTTGTAAATACACCCTTGTGTCGGTTTCATAACCGCAAAGTACTTTGTTCAGTCTGTTGATTGCCGAGTCGTTTCGATCTTTGTTTTATGGTTCGGTTTTTTAATCCTTATTTTGCTTTTTTCTCATTTACTCTTATGCAGGTGGAATTGGGGTTTTTTTTGCAGTGGTTTGTTATAATAAATCTCTCCTACTCTGCACTTGCATGCACTTTTGTTATCATGTGCATTTGCAAAAATGTGACAATATTAAGCATTCAATGCGTTCAAGAATACGTATTTGGATGTTTTTGGCTTTCATTTATATTTAAAGGATTCAAATACTTAGTATGTTACTCTAACACAGTTCTGTACTGAGATGTGCAAATGTGAATATGTTTCATTCCTGCCTCAAAATTTATGTTAAATGGTTTTCATCCATTTTTGAATTACTGTATATAAGGACCGCTGTCTGATGATCACACACATCTGAATACAGAATTCTCAGAGGGTGAGTCACTAAGATTAGGAAATTACATAGGTCAGTACATTCAGTAAAAGCCTAAATGTGACACATTATTAAAATTCCCAGGTATAATATTACATATTACATATCGCCCTGAGGTTGATGAGTCACGCCATGCTGATTCCAGCTGTTTGGGGAATATCTCTTTAGTCTCATTACATTTAAAATGTGCTATTATTAGGAATCTCCTCTGCTTTTCAGGGGTGCTTTTAACCGTTTGAATGTCCTATGTCTATACTGAAATCCAAATGTGGCAGAATCTCATTTGTTTCAGGACCTTATTATGCTTATTTATAGCAATGCAGATGTCACCTGTATACAGCTGCTCTTAATCTTTAGTGATGTATCAGGGGTGTAGTTATATGGTGCCCCAAGGTAGTAGATGCAAACCTTGAAGTAAGCTTAAAGTGCCTTATGGAAATAACATAATGTCTTTCATGTCACATCATTTAGGGGGCGTGGCCAATATCAAACAGGAAGCAGACCCCAAAATTGTGAAGCAGAATATAGAAATTAAATAGAATTAGGTGGAAAAGCCCCTCTTCACACACACACACAACTGATTCTAACTTGAACAGCAAGTGAGGAAACAAGTCCTACCCCTGCGAATGAGTGGGAATTAGTAATTTCACTCAAGAAAAAGTGATTAGAGTGCATACACACTCCCAGAATATATATATATATATATATATATATATATATATATATATATATATATATATATATATATATATATATATATATATATTTTATTTTTTTTTTTTTTCAAACAAAGCACAATATAAAAACAAAATATACTATACACAACAAATGTGTTGCAAAAAAAAAAAAAACCAATATATAAACTACGTGCATAAGACGTTTTTAACAATATACATTGTCCGAATGCAGCAGTAAGGAAATAAATACATTACAAATATACATTTTAGCATCATAAACATAGCAAGAAAAACCTGCCTGCAACTTCGTGTAAGAACCTTTAGAAGGAAACTTAAGCTTCTCTGGGTAACACTGAATGTACATTAGTTATAGTTTCATTGTTGTTGAGGTTATCAATTGCTCACCTGTTCACTCATTCAGTCGATTTAAATGCAAAAGTGTTCATAACAATTGCCGCCCTTAGCTTTTGTAGGAAACAAAGAATTAATTATTAGATGTTATATATACCAAATGTTTTTGAAACTGTAAATATGCAGAAAAATTTACCTGTGGTCTAAAATATTAGAATGTCATTGAAATGTTATTCACTGTTGCTATGAATAAATTACAATGAATATGTTATGTAGTAAAAAAAAATTATAATAATTAACATATGTATCCTAAATGACCAAAAATGGCATGACCAAAATGTTTTTATTCAGGCTTAATAAATCTCTTTATATTATAATCTACACATTTTCCCTTTGTATGTAAATAGGATGTTTGGATGTTTGCATTTATGTTTTATTACTGTCAAATCACATTATTGCACATTGTAGCTGTATTGTACAGTATGCAAAATAGGCCACACCTTTCTGGTGCTTCTCATATTGTAAAAAAAATAAATAAATAGCAACTCTGAAGCCAAATAAGTAGTGATTATGAGACATGAGTTTCTTTTAAAATACAAATTGGACATCCTTAGAATTTCTTCTTCAGTGTTAGTATTTATATAACACAACATTATAAATAAATCTCACCCGTAATAAGTCTCTCATCCTACTAGGTATCTACAACAGCTCTAAAAATGTAGAAATAATATTAAGTTGAAGTAAAGTGAATTATTGAATGATATTTCATATATTCATGTTGCAGATACATTTAGTAAATCTGTCCTCATACTAAGGGTTTACCAACATTTGCAATATGAAAATGTCATCTAGTGTATTTTTTATTGCAGTGAATGTCTTTTTACATGTAGTAAAGGCCTGTCATCCTACAATATGAAAATGTGATTTTTTTTTATTACATTCTTTTATGATTAAAAAGAGAATTCTGCATCCCTATTGTACAAGATACTAACAAAATCTCACTTGTAGTAAACATCTGTCATGATTCCAAAAATGTCATGTTTATTTTCATGATAAAAATTATTCCTGCATCCATATAATACAACACACTGGCAAAACCTCACCTGTAGTAAACATTATTTCTCCTACTAGGCATCTACTACATTTACAATATTAAAATGTCATGCATTTGATTCTAAATGAGTTATTATAACTTAATATTGCATCCAATATATACATAAACTAAATACATTACATGGATAAACATATGTTGGCACATGCCACATGTGGTTCTTCCAAAAAATTGTTCCCACAAAGTTGGAGGCAGACATTTTTCCCTTCATCACTTGAAATAGAAGATCCAAACCTGTTCCAGCATGATAGTGCCCCTGTGCACAAAGCCAGCTCCAAGATATGTTTACATGGTTAGGAGTGGAAGATCTCCTTCTATAGAGTTCTGACGAAACCCCCCACTGAAGACCTTTGGGGTAAATTTAAATATTGCCTGCACCCCAGGCCTCCTCACCTCACCAACATCAGTACCTGACTTTACTTACACCCTTGTGTGTGAATAAGCACAAATCTCCACAAGCACACTCCAAAATCTAGAATATCTCCTCAGGAGAGTGCAGGTTATTATAAGAGTAAATTAAGGATCAATGAGGAATAAGATGTTTAAAAACACATTCTAATCTTATAGTCGGGTGTCAACAATCCTTCGTCCATATAGTGTATGAGTGGAGGTGGATTCAAGCAAACAAACACAAAGGAAACAAACCCAAAGTTTTAAAGGAATCTGAACATGAACACAAAGACAAATGTGAAAACTTGGAAATCTGAGACCAAGTGTGTTATGAACAGTGAGAATTATGATTTGGGATAAAGTAAGGGTGCAGACACTGATGGGAACTATAGCTCAGTGCCATCACCCTGACAAACACAATCTCAAATTCATTTCACTTCAGTAACCAGCTTTTATAGGCTTTTTGGGAGGGTGGAGGAAACAAGAAAGCAAAGAGGAAACCTGGACAAACACACTATTGTCCTTATGGTGTATATATGTAGATAAAGCAACTTTGCCTTGCTCTCATGTCTATAAACCTGGTGGTGTTTTGCAGTAATGGGAAGGTGGACATCCTATTCAAAGGACATCCTATGAAGTCCTGCCCCCTGCTACACCCCTCCACCCCTTGATACCCCCCTCCCCACCCCTGCTTTAAATGCTCTCGTCCAGTAGCATGTGTTCAGCCGAGCGCATTCTCTCCTCTCCTCTCCTCTCTTCTCTTCTCTCTCCTCTGTCCTCTTGTCTCTGTCTCCTCGCCGGTACTAGCATAGGGTCCCGGTTGTAACATGGTGCGAGGATCAGGGCGGCACTGAGACACTTCATAAGGACACCACGACAAAATAAAAACCCACCCCAAGTCCAGATCACATCAACAAGCCGAGAGGAGGAATCCGGTGAGGTTTTTTCGGACACGGTAAGGAAATAAGCCATTCTCTCTCTCTCTCTCTCTCTCTCTCTCTCTCTCTCTCACTCTCTCTCTCTCACACTCTCTCCATCTGCAGTATTGATAGCGGTGTTAAATTGTTAACGACCGCGCGCTTGTGTGTGCGCGCTTGCTGTGTGTGTGTGTGTGTGTGTGTGTGTGTGCGCGCGCGCGTGCGCGCGTGTTTGTATGTTTGTGTATATGTATGTATAAATATGTGTGCGTGCGTACGTGCATGCGTATGTGTGTGTGTGTGTGTGTGTGTGTGCGCGCGCGTGTGCGTGTCTGTGTTTTGAATACGCACCACCTCGTACTGTAGCTTCTCATACAAGCGTTTTAACGGGACTGCACGAGTGTTATTTTTGTCCTATTCAGCAATCTCAGGCATGTAGTTGGAAAAATAGATTAGATTAGATTAGATTAGATTAGATAGATAGATAGATAGATAGATAGATAGATAGATAGATAGATAGATAGATAGATAGATAGATTAGAACGTCCCACTGATGTTGCACCAATGTAACCCCTTATTGTGGCCAGCAGTCTCTCACATAAGAAGATTAGGCGACTCCAGAGGGTGGAGGTTTCTTCATGTTGAGCTCACTTGACCCCCACCCCACCTGACCACTAGTTTGTGAATGAAGCATTCCTATATCAGGAAATAGAATGACATGCATTCCAACTAATTGTAAGTTTTTCAAGTTATCTTGCGAATAACAGCGAAAGAGCCTTTAATTTCATTCTTTCATTCAGTCAGTTATTCAGTAGTTTTTTTCTTGGTGAGGGTTGTGCTGGATCTGAATCTGATTTCCATCCTGGGAATGCTGGACACAAGGCAGGAATACCTGTGTATTAAAGGGCATTATACGCATCTCTCTCACGCACACACAAACACAAGCATTCATTTTCACATCTGATCACATTATGTCCATCTGGTGAATGCTGGACACGAGGCAGGAATACACCCTGGATAGGGAGGCCAGTCTATTACAGGACAACACACACACGCTCTCTCTCTCTCTCTCTCTCTCTCTCTCTCTCTCTCTCTCTCTCTCTCTCTCTCTCACACGCACGCACGCACGCACGCACGCACGCACATTCTTATTCACACTTCGCTTAACCAAGCTGCATGCAGGTGTGTTCTCATGGGCTGGAAAGAACCCCGACTGACCCATTCCCTGACATCATGTGATCCGATGTGAAAAGAATGGTGTACAAAAATATGACAAGAATAAATCCTAACAAATAAAACATGCAAAACATAACAGACAGAGCACAAGTGTACATGTTCCTTGTGACTCCCGGGATTATAAAGGTCGTGATCCTAATGAACCACATGGAAAGCTTAGCAGGAATTAAGTACTCCATTTTATTGCAAATATTTCTTATATGAAACATATTCTTTTGGATGCGGATTGTTTTAGAATGAATTGGTGCTGTAGACCCCGAAAGAAACTGTGTTCAAAGAAATGGCTTTAAGATTTAGAGGAAAGTCAATAATCCATTATTGACTGATGTAAATTTAGAAAGCAAACCCAGGATTGTGTGCATTATGAGTGGACAGTGGGGACAACAAAAGGGTTCTCAAAAGGAGTGGGGGTCTGGGAAGCATTTCGAAATTGGCTGTGGTATGTTTATTTAATGCAAATGTAGTTGTAGAAATCAGAACCTTCAATCAAAGTTATTAGTAAGTTATTAATACGTCTTATTATTATTAACATGTTTGATTGATCAGTTGATCAGTAGCCTGTAAAGAGCATCAGCTTGGATTTCCCCCTCTGTGTTATGGCTCCAATAAATATAGGAAATCCCCCAACTTGAGGGGGAAATTTTTTTTATATGTGAACACAGAGATAAAACGCATTGGCATATAAACTAAACATTTAAAGTATATAAACATACACCGATCAGGCATAACATTGACATTATAAAATTATGGCCGGTGAAGTGATCTCTTCATTAAGGCACCTGTTAGTGAGTGGGATATATTATGTAGCAAGTGAACATTTTGTCCACAAAGTTGATGTGTTACAAGCAGGAAAAATGGGTGAGCGTTAGGATCTGAGTGAGTTGGATAAGGTCTGAATTGTGATTACTAGACAACTGGGTCGAAGCATCTTCAAAAGTGCAGCTCTTGTGGGATGTTCCTGGTCTTCAGTGGTCAGTATCTATCAAAATTGGTCAGTATCTATCAAAATTGGTCAGTATCTATCAAAATTGGTCCAAGGAGGGAACAGTGGTGAACAAGCAACAGGGTCATTGGCGGTCGAAGCACATTGATGCATGTGGGGAGCGAAGGCTGGCTCATGTGGTCCGATCCAACAGACGAGCTCATGTAGCTTAAATTGCTGAAGAAGTTAATGCTGTTAATGCTCGATGGGTCAGAACTGTTTTGGCAGCAAAAGGAGGGAAACAACACAATATTAGGAAGGTGGTCATAATGTTATGTCTGATTGGTGGCCGTAAAGTTATGTCTTGTCAGTGTATTATATTATAATTCTACATATAACTATATAATATAAAACCTATTTAAACATCCATATAATGTAAATATTTAGACTATACAGTTACTTTACCTTTCCGATTTTCTCATGAAACAACATGTAGGGCAGTGGTACAGAATACAGTGCAAAAGAGACATTCAGGTTAAAACATTGTAAACAGGGACAGTGAATGATGAAAGAAAATTTTAAATGTACAGGGCACATGAGGAGAGGACATTTACATTTTCTTTCACCTTGCATTGTCCCTGTTTCCACTGTTTTGCCCTGACTGTCTCTTTTTCACTGTATTCTGTGCTGTTGCACTACGTGGTGTTTCATGTATAAATCCAGTGCTCATGAAATAATTCCACTGAGTTGACATAAAGTTAATAAAAAAGATAGCAATTTAAGTTCACAATAAGGGGTGCAAAAATACTGAGAACCTCTGACCTGAAGTGCACTAAGCATTCTGTTTAATTATTTTCCCCTATTAGTTTGAAATGCTTATTAAACACATCAGTGATCATGCTGCACCAACATCAGGCTGTCTCACCCCCATCTCTATCCAGTCCTACCCTGAACTACCAGCATCAAGTCAGACCTTCCTGAGGACATTAGACAGCAAAAACATTTAGGGTACAACTTTTTACATTGTATGGATCAACACTGACAATCTCTATCGGATCATTACATTGTTTTAAACTTTTTTTTAGACTTTATATCATCCTTATTGAAGGACACAAGCAGTAACAGTATGTCTGGGTTGACCTGATCTCAATGAAAATTTGAAATTAAAAAGAAGAAGAATCAATTGCAATATAAAAGAATTACGTTACGTTTAATATGAAACATATGAATTCTAACGGGCTATGCTAAAATATTGTTTGTGTTACAATGATTACAATATTAATTATCATTATCATATTTCTCTGCAAGTAATCAGACTGACTGATGCCCTGATACATAATACTCAAAATCTGGTTGCTTGACTGTGCTTCTTCAGACAAATCTAGTTTTGAGTATCTGTGGAAAAAAACATCAATGCATAATACAGACTTTTAGCCTGGGTACTGTTTAATGCATTCAGATCCTTTAAACGTTCACTCTGTTGCCTGTCTCTGATAAAACCATCATGGACTGCAGCAGATTTACTGAATAAATGTAAGGTGGTTGGATTTCTTTTTATTCCATATGAAGTCATTACAATGATAAACTCTATGGACTCATGGAACATATTTTTGGTTCTTGCTTAAACTATTATTACAATGATGGAAACACACAATTTTATGGGATGTTTTTTTTTAAGATGTAGCATGAAACTTTCTCTTTAATTGAACTATGAGACCCAAACTGAGACCTGCAAGATAATGCCCCTGTGCACAAAGCCACCTCCATCAATATATGCTTTACTGGGGTTGGAGTGAAAGAACTTAGGGAAGAGCTCTGACCTCAAAACTGTTGCACACCTTTGGGATGAAAATGAAGCATCCTCAACTCACCTAAATCAGTACCTGACCTTTAATAACACCCTTTTGACTGAATGAGCACAAATTTCCACGAGCGCACTCCAATGTGAAAAATCTTCCCAGAAGAGTGGAAGTTGTTATAACACATATTTCGCACCATTCTGTTTTAACTCCATAGACTGTTGTCAGTGAACATCTGAGAAGGTCAACAGAATCTAAAGTGCACAAATACTAACAACCATGTCATGGTCCAAGTCACTGAGGTCACATGATTTTATTCATTGTTTTTCTTACTGCATCATTAGCTGAATAATTAACTGCATTAAATGGACAACTGTACAGGTGTTCCTAATAAAGTGGCTGAAGAATCCAGGAAGTAACTGCATTGTACCATATACTACAAATATTACCATTATAAATTCATAATTAGGTATCAAAAATACGATGTGATGCACTTTTAGAAGCAGGACGTTATCATCAATCTATGTGAGCAAAGTGCTTCTGAGGTTGTAGGAGGTGAAACCAGTTGGTATTCGGAAAATCTGATGATGTAATAGCTATTTGTTGTCACAACGTATCTGCTCTTTATGCATCTCATCAGCCTGCATGCTTTCCTTTCAAAGTCAGTGGAGCGAAGTGAAGGTGGATCCAATTGAAAATGACAGCAATTGGGGGGTTGCAGTATTGGCACGGGGCCCATTAACAGCATCATTTTACATTACGGGATCCGTGCATTAGACGCAGGAAGCATTTGTTCCATGTGTCATGACTCTTCCTTTGGGGCTTTTCTTCAGACTCTTTTTTTGGAAGGCTCAGTGGGCTTATTGTTTTAGTACTAATTCGCTTTGTGATTCCTCAGTTTTGTTTCAATGCATTACATAATAGTGTCATTCCAGCACACATTTAAAGTATTTGCTGTAAGACTATATTATGAGCATGAACTCCTGGGTATGATGACCCTTTATAAACTGAATTGAGACAGTCTGATTGCTTTTGGCCGTGTTTATATATTCAAATCTAGTTTTAAGAGACTGTAGAACAAAGCATCAAAGGGTAATTTGATGTGGACTTCTACTCCTGTTAGAAGCTGTTCTAAGCTTTTGAGCAATCAGTCTCTTCCAGAACCACCATGTGCCCCCTTCAGCCATGATTGCAGATGTATTTTGTATTATGAGACATGACTGTGTTGTGTACTTGAAGACAGCATTAAGGGTGGATGTGGGTTTTTACCACCAACCCAGAGCCTCTCACTTACCCTCTCCAAAGACTCCATAACATAGGTTTCAGCCATCTATTAGAGAGTACTGACAGGGAAGCAATTATTCTCAGTGCCTGTGGTTTATACTAATGAGCTCTCTGTGTTGCAAAAAAAAAAAAAAAAAAAAAAAAAAAGATTTTTGTTTTGTTTTGGAAGCATGAATAAAAATCAGGCTTGATTAGAACTCCAGGATTTCAAGTGTGCTCTATATTTAAATGAAACCGAAAGATTGTATTATTAATGCATTCATGCTGCATGCACACTCAACAGTATACGATTTACTGCATTAGCATGCAGCTGATCATTACTCATGTAATGGGCTATAGGGCCATTCTGTGATTAAGTTCTGCTTTCTTCTTAGTCCTCTACTGCTTATAAGGATATGTTCTTTTTTTTGTTAGGAATATGTCTTCTGGCTCATATAAGGTCAGGTTTAATATTTGCTAAGCAGGTTGTACTGTTTTAGTCATCGGCATACCATTTACACTACGGTGTTCAGGCATTAGTTTTTCAGCAGTGGATTCTAGTGAGTCAGATGCCCAGCTTTCTGTTAGTTTGAAGGGTATTTCACAGGCACATGTGAGATAAAGAGAACCTCTTACGGTTTGCCAAGAGGAAGGTGGTTTCAGGGATTGTTTGACCAGCAGGGAGTAAAACCGTGTTAGTGATGAGCCGGGAAAGACGGGGAAAAACAAATTCTGCTTTCAATTATGCAAAAGGTTTAGAAAATACACAGAGAGATCTTTCTTTGTAGAGATGCAGAGCATGATAATTGATTTACTGGCATGCTGAGCCACTTTCCAAATGGAAACGGTGCAAACGAACAATGCAAAGTACCCTCAAAGTCAATCGTGGTCGTCCCCGCTGATTGAGTAAAATGAAAAAAGTAATATCGATTACCACATCCGACCATACATATGTGTAGTGCACAGGAAAAAGCTTAGAAGATTCACAGAATAATAGTTCACCATGATTTTAGATGAGACCTTAATGTGGCAAATGATTTAGCAGAAACAATGGCAAAACAGCGGACTATGTCATGGAGGTACAGTGGGTCGTTTAGCTGCCACAGAGTTTGATCCCGGCCTTGAAATACTATTGGTTTCTTTGGCACTCTTACACTTTTTCTCTCCCCATTTCCATTTGGTTTTTCTCCTACCTCTCAAAGTAATCATGTAGGTAAACTGGGATGTGCTGAATTGCCCAAGGTGTCAATATTCATGTTTGAATGATCCCCTAAGGTGGACTGGTGTCACATCAAGGGTATGTTCCTAGGATAGGAACCAAAATCGGTTTCTGATAATAGACGAATATATATATATATATATATATAGTTTCATGATGTGATATTTTTTTCATATAACACATTCCTCATGTTATTCGTGTCCCTTTTTTATATCTTTTATGTCTTTCTATAAATTCTGAAAATATATTTCTTATGTAGGATTTTGAGGCATGTTTTTTGTCCAGAGTTAGTCCTTGCATATATATCAGTGACAGGCAGTCAGGGCCAGCAAAGCCTTCCCTAGGCTTCTCTTGAGGCTTCTCAAACACCCTGACCAAAATTTACAACCTAAATTCTAATATTTGTTCCATGAAACTGTATTAATTTATTCCCAACAGACCCGTCTGAAGTTTGCCATTGAGCACCTGAATGATTCAGAGAAAGCTTGGGAATGTGATGTGGTCAGATGAGACCAAAATTGAGCTATTTGGCCTCAACTCAAATCGCCATGTTTGGAGGCAAAGAAATGCAGAATATGACCCCAAGAACACCATTCCCACTGTCAAACATGGAGGAGGAAACGTTTTGCTTAAAGGTTGTTTCTCTGCTAAGGGTACAGGAAGACTTCACCACATGAACTAGATTATGCACTGTAGAATCTTTTGTAAGAACGTTCTGGCCTCAGCCAAGATGGGTGGTGAATGGGTCTTCCAGCATGACAATGAACAAAAACATATGGCCAAGGCAACAATCTGATGGCCTTGTAGCTCATTCTAGCCTTGTGCAGGTCTACAATCTTGTCTATGAGGTCCTTTGACAGCTCTTTGGTCTTTCCCATGGTGGTGGCGAAGTTTGCATGGAAGAGGTTGAATCTGTGACAGTTGCCTTTTATACACAAAATAAGTTGATATTAGGAGTTATTTCCTAAAGGGACAGGACTAATTTGGGTCTGTGGGAGTCAGAGTTCTTGCTGGTTTGTACAGAATCAAATATGTATTTCACTCGATCAAATACAAATAAATGTATAACCTTTATTTAATTTTACGTTTTTTTTATAGATATTCTGACAATATTGGTATATTCTGTCTCACTCTATGTTGAAATAAACCTACCATAAACATTCTAGACTGGTCATTTCTTTATATATCAAATAAAAAAAGTAAATTTTCCTCACTGTACTTGAAATAAAATCCAGAGTTGTTTGCATGGCTTTATGTTGAGTGGGTCTCCTACAGAAATACAGTAGTGTGCTGTATTTGAGGGGATTCTCGAATGTTGAATCTAACATTACTCCCAATTACTCCGCAATGTCTAAATATTTTTACTTCTCACTGAGCATTTATGTGAGTAACTACTAAATTGGGGTAGATGTACACATTTTTAGTATAGCTTTTTTCACATAGTTTTTTATATATATATATATATATATATATATATATATATATATATATATATATATATATATATATATATATATATATATATATATAGTATTCTGTCCAGTTAGCACATTGGATAGGTTGTATAAATGAAACTATAAAAGACATTAGTACTAGAGTAGACAAAATTATTTTGGAGGCAAAGAGGTTATCATAGTGTACACATCAGAAGTGGACCAAAGTAACTGTGACATGGAATGTGAGATCATAGGCATGGGATTGTGAGAGTGGCTTCCAGCACAGAGGCTGTCTACTGTACTGCACGATAATGGTTAAGGGGAAAATCTTGCTGAGTGAGCAATTTGTAATCTGATGAAAGAGGGTGTGTATTTTTAGAACTGTCCTCATCCAGACAGGAAATGGGATAGAGTGCTCTGTAATGTTTCATATAGCATACTTTATCAACTATTTCCCTTTCCCTAGTGTTGCATGCAGTTTCCCAAGCTTTTGGGGTTAAATAGTTTACAAAGCATAATTTCTTTCTTTAAAAAGCTCTTGCTGTGCTATAACGTGTAAAATGTAATTTGATTTGGACTGTAAAATTTCCAAGTTATGTTTAATATAAGAATCTTAAAGAACATGTGGAAAGACTAGGGTTAGGGTTGCCATGTGAAGTTTTAAAGACTTCTTTGAACTAAAATTAGGCATGTACTTTACGTCATAATAAAGTGTGAGGTGTTTATGCTTGTACATTTACTTTACAGCACAGTGAAATTCTTTATTTGCATTTTCACAGCGATTTTAGAAAGCTGGGGTCAGAGCACAGGGTCAGCCATATTACATCACCCCTGAAGCAGATCGGATTAAGTGCACAACAGTAGTAGTTTGGTGGTGCTTGGGCTTAAATCCCCAACCTTATAATCAGTAACCTAGAGTCTTAACCGCTAGACCATCACTGCCCTAATTGTTGGCACTTACTTCCCAAAAGTCATCATATTATTGTGGTCCTAAATCATTTTCTGACCACAACCTACAACCCCCCCCCCCCCCCCCCCCACACACACACACACACCCTTAACTGTTCTCCAATCGACCGAAGAACTGTTTGTCATTAAGCTAGTTCTAAATTTTAACACTTGCTGAGCACATTTGATTGCTTCTCTTCAGAAACATGATTGAGAACACGACAAGATGGTTCAAATGCGAAAATAGCTGGAGTCTGAGTGCTCCTTTAAAGGAGGATGGAGTTACAGTCGGACGGGAAGTAATCAGCTGTGTATGCCAGCGGGCAAAAAAAAAAACCCACTGCTTCAGATTTGTGCTGCAGTGGGTGAGAAATCTTCCATGTGAGCCAGGTTATTTGATTTGTACAGCCTTATTGGATTTTTACGCACTTTGTATTTACATTGCATCATGCGGAAAACTTTCTAAATGATCTCTAAGTGGTCTAAAACTTTTGTATTTAAAACTGAAAACAAAAAAAACACTATGAATAATCTAAGTTCTCTATCTCTTTAGACAAATCTTATTATTGACTGAGTTGTTTAAATACACAGGAGATGACAAGGAAAGAACTGTGATTGATTATTTTCCAATAATGGCAGTCATTTATTCCTAATACAGCACAGCAATTTGACAGGGAGAACATCCTTTTAAAGAACATATTATAAGGTTTTTAACCCGTTATCAGTAGTTACATTTAATGTGTATCATCTACAAAATAGGGTAATTCTTTTTTTTTATACTGACATTAAAAGTGAAAAGAAAAAACATTTGTTTCACCATCAAACTCTGTATATACATTTCTATAGAACTTCTTCTTCTTCTTTCGGCTGCTCCCATTAGGGGTCGCCACAGCGGATCATCCGTCTCCATACCACCCTGTCCTCTACATCTGCCTCTTTCACACCAACTACCTGCATGTCTTCCCTCACCACATCCATGAACCTCCTCCTTGGCCTTCCTCTTTTCCTCCTACCTGGTGGCTCCATCTTCAGCATTTTTCTACCAATATAATTCATGTCCCTTCTCTGCACATGTCCAAACCATCTCAATCTCGCCTCCCTCACCTTGTCACCAAAACATCCTACATGTGCTGTCCCTCTAATAAACTCATTTCTAATCTTGTCCATCCTCGTCACTCCCAACGAAAACCTTAACATCTTCAGCTCTGCTACCTCCAGCTCCACTTCCTGTCTTTTACTCAATGCCACTGTCTCTAATCCATACAACATCGCAGGTCTCACCACAGTCCTATAAACTTTCCCTTTTATTCTTGCAGATACCCTACTATCACAAATCACTCCTGTCACTCTTCTCCACCCACTCCACCCTGCCTGCACTCTTTTCTTTACTTCTCTAACACACTCTCCATTACTTTGCACTGTTGACCCCAGGTACCTGAACTCCTCCACCTTCTCCACCTCTTCTCCCTGCAACCGCATCACTCCACTGCCCTCCCTCTCATTCACACACATGTACTCTGTCTTACTCCTACTGACTTTCATTCCCCTTCTCTCCAGCGCATATCTCCACCTCTCCAGGCTCTTCTCAACCTGCTCTCTACTCTCACCACAAATCACAATATCATCTGCAAACATCATAGTCCAGGGAGACTCCTGTCTGACCTCGTCCGTCAACCTGTCCATCACCACTGCAAACAGGAAAGGGCTCAGGGCCGATCCTTGATGCAGTCCAACCTTCACCCTGAACCAGTCTGTCGTACCTACTGCACACTTCACTGCCGTCACACTGTCCTCATACATGTCCTGCACCACCCTCACATACTTCTCTGACACACCTGACTTCCTCATACAATACCACAACTCTCTCGGCACCCTGTCGTACGCTTTCTCTAAATCCACAAATACACAATGCAGCTCCTTCTGTCCTTCTCTATACTTCTCCATCAACATCCTCAAAGCAAATAAGGCATCTGTTGTGCTCTTCCTCGGTATGAAACCATACTGTTGCTCACAGATGGTCACCTCTTCTCTCAGCCTGGCTTCCACTACTCTTTCCCATAACTTCATGGTGTGACTGATCAACTTAATTCCCCTGTAGTTACTGCAGGTCTGCACATCTCCCTTATGCTTAAAGATCGGTACCAGCACACTCCTTCTCCATTCCTCAGGCATCCTCTTCCCTTCCAGAGTCCTGTTAAACAATCTGGTTAAAAACTCCACTGCCATCTCTCCTAAACATCTCCACGCTTCTACCGGTATGTCATCTGGTCCAACCGACTTTCCATTCTTCATCCTCTTAATCGCTGCTCTCACTTCCTCCTTACTAATCCTATCTACATCCTGCTTCACCAACTCCACATCCTCCAACCTTCTCTCTCTCTGATTTTCCTCATTCATCAGCTGCTCAAAATACTCCCTCCATCTTCTCAACACACTCTCCTCATTAGTCAACACATTTCCCTCTCCATCCTTTATTGCTCTAACTTGCAGTACATCCTTCCCAGCTCGGTCCCTCTGCCTGGCCAATCGGTATAAATCCTTTTCTCCTTCCTTAGTGTCCAACCTCTTATACAGCTCCTCATGTGCCTTTTCCTTGGCTTTCGCCACATCCCTTTTTACCTGCTGCCGCATCTCCTTGTACTCCTGCCTACTTTTCTCATCACTCTGTCGATCCCACTTCTGTTTTGCCAACCTCTTTCCCCTAATGCTCTCCTGCACTTTCTCATTCCACCACCACGTCTCCTTGTCTTGCTTTCTATTTCCAGATGTCACACCAAGTACTTTTCTAGCTGCCTCCCTCATCACTCCTGCAGTAGTTGCCCAATCATCCGGCACCTCTTCACCACCACCAAGCCCCTGTCTGACCTCTTCCCTGAACCTCACACTACACTCTTCCTCCTTCAGTTTCCACCATCTTATTCTTCTTTCAATCCTTACTTTCCTCCTCTTCTTCTTCGCCTCCAAAACCATACTACAGACCACCATCCGATGCTGTCTAGCTACACTGTCCCCCGCCAACACCTTATAGTCTCCAATCTCCTTCAGGTTGCATCTCCTACACAGAACATAATCCACCTGTGTGCACCTTCCTCCACTCTTATACGTCACCCTATGATCCTCCTTCTTCTTAAAATACGTGTTCACCACTGCCATTTCCATCCTTTTAGCAAAATCTACCACCATCTGCCCTTCCACATTCCTCTCCTTAAAACCATACCTACCCATCACCTCCTCATCACCTCTGTTCCCTTCACCTACATGCCCATTAAAGTCTGCCCCAATCACCAATCGTTCTTTCCTAGGTACACCATCTACCACTTCATCTAATTCACTCCAGAATCTTTCCTTCTCCTCCATCTCACAGCCAACTTGTGGAGCATAGGCACTGATGACATTTATCATCATCCCTTCAACCTCCACCTTCACGATCATCACCCTATCAGAAACTCTCTTCACCTCCACTACACTCTTACTGTACTCTTCCTTCAGAATCACCCCTACACCATTTCTCTTTCCATCCACACCATGATAAAACAGTTTAAACCCACCTCCAATGTTCCTGGCCTTACTCCCTTTCCACTTGGTCTCCTGAACACACAACATATCTACCTTTCTCCTCTCCATCATATCAGCTACCTCTCTCCCTTTACCAGTCATAGTACCAACATTTAAAGTACCAACCCGAACCTCCACTCTTCTACACTGCTCCTTTTCCTGCCGTCTCTGTAGACGTCTTCCTCCTCTCCTTCTCCTCCTTCGGCCAACAGTAGCCCAATTTCCACCGGTACCCTGTCGGCTAACGATACCTGTGGCGGTCGTTGTTAACCCGGGCCTCGACCGATCCGGTATGAAATTCTCATTTGTGATCCGCATATTTGATTTGGCACGTTTTACGCTGGATGCCCTTCCTAACGCAACCCTCCCCATTTACCCGGGCTTGGGACCGGCACTAAGAGTGCACTGGCTTGTGCCCCCCTAATGGCTGGGTTATATACATTTCTATAGAACAATTCCTCATAATTAACAATCAAATTTTTCATTCATTTTCATTTTTCATTTTTCATAGTTATATTAAGCTTAGAACATGCCTAGTGTCATAACTAAAGTCCAATTAGAATTAGCCTTTACTATAGAAATTATACTGTAGCAGGGAATTGATGTAAACTGTCCTCCCATAATAGCTGTGATATTAAAAACTTCATCAGTTTCCTCACCAGTGCAAGGTATATACATCATTTTAGATGTGACCACAGTGAATCTGGGCCACTTCTGAATTTATTTGCAGCTCTTCTATTACTATACACCATAAATCTTCATTTCACAGTGTGGAGAGCATGACTGCCATCTTAGATGTGCTTCTTCAGGTATGAGGAAAAAGTGTGTTTTGTCAGACCGGCCTGGCTCCAGCCAAGGTCGTTGTGTCCGACTCGGGGTGGGGTGGCCATGAGAGTCAGCGCTGTAGGTCTTGGCACAGGAGTTCTGTTTTAATAAGAGCAAGAGGAAGTGAAAGATCTGTTGTCCTTGACCTCTATACACTTGACCCAGCACATGTATGCCAGAGAGTCCTCTCAATCTGCCAAGTCTTTTGGAATAAGAAATAAGGTATATTTCACACTTGAAATGCTGTGATTGTGGTGATTGTAGAATGGGATCTTGTGCTCAAGGTGGTCCAAACACTGCTGTCCACCATCAACAAATATGTTTACAAAAAGAACAGCATTTAAATAATAAAAAAATTCAAGGAATTGAGAATAAATTTAAAAAGAAACACACACACACACACACACACACACACACACACACACACACACACACACACACACACACACACACACACCAAAATGTACAAGTCCAGGCATGTCGTCACAGACTGAGTCACACAGCACACACAGGTCTTGAAAATCAATTGGATTGCTTTTTATTGATAAATTGTTCTGACAGAAATAATGGTGAGTCAGAACAGCTTGCCCTGTTTCCGAGCTTACCTATTCAGCTCTACGTGGATTAAATGAATGATCAAATGAAAAAAAAGGCTTATTGATAAAAAAAAGAAGTAACTGCCACGCATGCATCGTGCTGTCTTTTACTGTGACATGACATACCCAGGAGAGCAAATTAACCTTTTGCAGACGACTGCTGTAATCCATTACTTTGCATAATTTGCCTTTACTTTTGGCAAGATGACATGCTCGACTTTTTAAATATAAAACTATTTCATTTTTGTCAAAGGATCACCTGCGATGCTTTTGCCACATTTGCGTTAAAAAGTTGCTGTTTTTCTGCTACTGACTGGCAGATGGCTTTGCAAGCTAAATCTGATCAGCTGCTTCACTAATAAGATCAACATTGCTGCTGAATGCTAATTGTGTTCTAATTGCAAGCTGGCACATTGAGAGCTGTCAACTAATACGAATTTACACCTGCAAAACTCCAATAGCCCGTAGCGACAGAATTCCTCGCAAACTTTCTTGTCAGATGACATCGTTTTTGCTTTTTGGTTTACATTAGCAGTTAAGAGTATGAAAGTTTATGAATACTCTTTATGTTGTTGCATATTAATCCGTTGTCTATGTGGCTAGCATTAGCATAGGTTATAAACTTTCCTAATACAGTGGAACCCACTTATCTCGACCTCGGTTAACTCGACAACCCTATTAAGTCGACAATTTTTGAAGTGGAACCGGCAAATTCTTTGTCTTAGCATTTTTTAACGGTTATGTTGACTTTTTTATGTCGCCGAACCCTGATATCTCGAGCACAAGAGGGGAAAGATTTGCCATTTAACGTCGGTTATCTCGGTGCAGCCGCAGAAGAACTGTGGAAAAATCAAGCCTTACAGATGCTACAGGTGTTGTATTGTATACTGGTGAATCTCTGCTGTTATTTAGTGCACATATGCCTTTTGTTGTTAAATGTTATGCGATGAACAGGAGGCGAAAGCCGCGCTTGGTAGGAGCGCGGTGCGGAACGTGGGATGCAAAAGCAAAAGCATAGAATGAACAACGGCAGGATCGGTGGGGAATCTGCGATGCGCTTTGGGAAGAAAAGCGCAGCCGTTGAGAGAGTGCCGGTGGGAAGACTCGTACCGGGATACGCATGAGCGATAACAACGACCGCCGTGAACCAACATATACCAACAATAATGGACAGTGAGAGTGTGGAAGTTTAAATAGGAGCTGGTGATGATGCTAAACGAGCACCATATGTACGCGATTGAAGCCGAGAGCTTCAGAGAAAGCGGCCGAGAAAGCACCTGCCACGCCGAAGGGGGCGCTGAAGGGGGCGTGGCAGGTGGATTCCTGACTGTTAACAAACATGTATGTACATTTTTATAGCATGCCTTCATCAAACAAATCGCGGCAACGCTGTTGTGTAAAAAACCTCTCCAAAAACACGTGCATGCACATTCTTATTTATTAACGCACATCATGTACATAAAGAAATTTCAAGCACGTTAATATACTGCCGCCATATTGATTTTCGTTTATCTCGATCATCGGTTATCTCATGTTTTTTGGCAACCCCCTAGGACATCGACATAACCGGGTTCCACTGTAGTAGGTTAGCACTAGCAGTAAAAATTATGAATATCACTTATAAATAATGTTATCTTATTTAACTACTATACCAAATTAAGGAGGATGAACGCCTATGACTTCTGAAGTAAATGTGCCAGATTTTGTCAGGCTAGTCCAGGCTGTCTGTTTAATACTAGTAAAGTCTATGAGTTATGATGTTTACAAAGATTATTAGCATTTATTTAAACTATAAACTGTAGACAATTTTTACAGATTAGCCAGTGTTAGATCAGCTTTTGCAGTGAAAAAGCAAACTTTTATGAACATTGTTTAAACATCTTGTTAGAAATCCCCTACGCCATGCTAGCTTATATGTCTAGCATTTACTCTGCAGAAGGTACACTTATGGTGGCAAAATTATTCTAATAAATACTGTTAGCTTACTGTAGGTCAATGTAGATCATTGGCCAAGACATTTGTGAATTTATTTTTCATGAATTATAATAATTATATACTGAATCTGGTCTTTATTGGAGGGCCTCTATTTATAGACTCGGAGATACAGAATGAGAATTGCTGTCATTTAGGCTACAGAAATAGACTGTATTTAAAGGCCAATGAACTTAAGAAACTTTAAATGTGTTTTTTTGAACGTCTAACATATATTTCTTCCAAATATAATTTATTCTGAAGAGAGTAGATGCAATGACTCAGTCCTTTTAAAACTGTTGGAACGGCAAAGCCAATTCTTTTGCTTTTACTGTATACTAAATGCATTTATGTTCGTGATCGAAAGATATATCAACTTTTATTTTGCTGATATTTACATCCTGGTATTTTACAAGACTTGAAGCAATGCACCTTTTGTTTGAATCCACTCAGCCAAAATATTGGAACATATTTGAAATAGATGTTTTCTTGTTGCCTAGACATTCCCTGCTAGACTGACTGTTTAAACAGTAATTTGTTTGGTCTGAATGACTACTTTTGTTTTCAGCACTGGGTTTTGCCTGTTAAGACTGTATAACAATGATAAACCAACATGACCAGCTGTTTATGAGCAGTGGTGCACAGTGACAAAGTAAATGCAATTTGTTATTGTACTTAAGTAGGGTTTTTTGCATATCTGTACTTTACTCAAATATTTCCATTTCGGGAGACTTTTTCTTTAACCTCACCACATTACAAAGTCAAATAACTTACTTAACTACATTTTGCAAAATCAGTCGTTTATTTTTATTTATGAGTGGATGAAAACTTAACTGGTCAAGCACACAGCAGATTGGCAGATTTAGACAAAGGCAACATGGGCATCTTGCTGGGGGGTGGCATGGGGCATTCACGCAGAAAAAAAAATGGCCATGTCACCGTCAATGAACCTGGTCGGGCCTCTGAGTGTGCACCCACAGCACAGAGAAGCTCCCTCACTCATACACTCAGAAAGGAGGGGCAGGGGTTGGGTGACGTCACTTCAGCCTTCAGGGTATCCAATAGGAGAACTGACAAGACCTGGAGTGTCGTCACGCCAGTATGGAGAGCTGAATCCAAATTAAAATTATGGATGACAGAAAAAGGTCAAAACCCTCAGGAGCCCAATTCAGATAAAGAGGAAAGAAGTACGGGGATACCTGCAAAAGATATAGATGTGTATGCAGCTCTATTACTCATTTCATTATAGAATAGTAAATGCTAATGCATTTAATAAAATAGGCTAAAAACTGTATATCACTTAAACAGGTATACCAGCAACATGAATGGAACAGGTAGGCTAAGGAAACCAACAGCATTTGATGACAGAATTTTTGAACGTTTGAAGAAAACCTCGAGAACAGAAATGTGGTGTTCATACTAGGAGATGCAAACTACTCATCAGTAGATCAGATCGGAATTTGCAAAGAAATACAGAGATGAGCCACAAAGAGATTACCTAAATGATAAATAGACCAAATTGTGGAGGAACAAAAATAGGACCTGCTCATAATACAGAACATAAAAGCTCATCAGTCATTGCTTGTGCTTGAATGGCTGCTTGTGGAAAAGGGTCATTAATCTTTATTGATGATTTAACTCATGTTGGTAGACGCAGAATGAATTCGGAAGATGACAGAAATATAATTTCTGCAATTTTATAGAGAAATGCATCCAGTCTGATAGTGAGGAACTTCATTATTGCCACTATTGGTGCCTTGTTCTAAGTTGCTTAACATAACTAAATGTATAAGCAGATTCTTCTGGTGTTCTCATAGTCATCTTTTGGTCACTAATCAAAATGTGACGCGAACACAATAGAATTGCCATTGTTGTTCCAAAATTGATTTAAAAGGAATGTACTATTTTAATATATGAAACTGTAGTGTTGTCCCTCTGAGTTTACCTTGCTCCTCTCAAAGCCGAGTCACGACCTCAGGCTACATGAAGACATGCAACGTGTCGGAAGCCACAGGAATCTTCACTAGGATGCAGGGTGATGATGGATGTGTTTATGTCTTACCTCTGTAGAGCAGTGGGCAGTCACAACATATCAGGCAGCAGACTGGCACCCTGAAGGGAAAATGGGACCTCAGCAAATGTTGGAAAGCAATAGCGTGAAAAGTTTGCATTCCCTTAGGACAAAATAATGACGGCAAAGAAAATGTCACTTATAGCAACAAGATATTAACATTCTTAGTTTCGCAAGGTGTTGGTTCTATATCACAGTAACAAAATTGGCATGGTAGTGAATAATATGGTTTTTACAGAAATGCATCAAAAACAATGATTTACTTCAACATTTATTGATATTAATAGAATTCCTTTTCTGAAGCACATGTAATATATTTATTTTTAAATATTTGTGATGTTTTTAGTGATTCTGGTGCTGATCCTTTGGGTAATATTGCATTTTCATGATTCCCGGGAAGTGTTATTCATGGTGATATAACATACATAACATATTTTACTGACTATGTTTAATATCATATTAATAAGAAATGAAGTAATGGAGACAGTTTTGTATATTCTAATTAACATGGGCATGGACAAATATGGATACTTTATGCAAATGCATGTTTATCATTAGTGAAACCATCCTCAACATTGATCATGATGACAAAATATTTATGTAACAATTAATTATGGTGTTTTAAATTATGTAAATCATTAGAACACCAAACAAAAAAGTAGCTGTTTCCATACGGACAGTTTAAATTGCCAGATGTGTGCATCATGGTGAATTTTTTTTAAAACAATTGATTAATGAACAAAATATTTTATATAAATAAATTATATATATATATATTTTTTGCACCTAGCAGCTTCATTTAACTGATGTGCTCACTAGTGAGAAGGTAATAACAGAAACCGGTCACTATTACTTTTTTTTAATTTGCACAAAAAAAAAGCTAATGTAGTTAACAGTAAATGGATGCTAGCAGGGTCTAAAGGCAAGACATTAGATGTCAATTAACTGTGAATGGATGCTAGCAGGGCCTAAATGCAAGACATTAGGATGCCCATGCTAGCGTCATGGTTTTGTGTCCTGCTTGGCTGTGTTTAGTGCTGACATGTCATTGGCTAAAAGTCATATCATATTAGTGTAAAATGTTGCAAATGTAAAAAATTATCTAGAGTGGTGACTCATATGTAATTTGCTGAAAGGCAACAGAGATATTTGGGGCAGTTTGCCTTGTCCTGAACAGAGTGGCGATTATTAATGCCTTCAAAGGCCACATGCATTGCTCTAAACTCTGTAGAAAATAAATGACAATCTGGTATTTGTGCTTTTGAAAGTCAAATTGTGGCTTCAAAGACCATAGTGGTTCATCTCTATTGTGCCAGCTGTGATATGATAATTGTCTGCTATTTAACAGTGATCACTTTTGTGAAATCTGCAGGGAACATAGTCATAGCAATGAGAAACATTTCACCCAAATAATCATTAAAAACCAAACAGTAGACAGCATCAGGGCTCATCAGAGATGCAAAGAAGTACTGTTGTTATGATCCTATGAGCTCAGTTGTCAGCCTGAGACCTGTTTGATTGGTCTCCAAGAATGAATTTTTCATGACAACACTTGAATTCTTTGACATTTGATGTGTAATACATGTATTATTAAAGCCAGAGTTCTTGCAAATGTTGTGTTTTTTGTGCTATTACAGATACCTTTATACTTGAAATCTGAGAAACCGTTTGAAGCTAGTAAGAGTTTCTAGTTTCCAGCTAGTTTAGTTTTATTTTCCTGTAATAGCATGCTGTACTATAATTTTGAGTGTTACAATCTAGTCATATTTATTAAGGGTGTTAATAATTGTGTATTCGAATATGTATGGAAATATTTCGATGTGCGAGTTACTTAATTTAAAATATTTAGTGATTTAATTCGGCACAACCGTC
>NC_139594.1:14687399-14897399 GCF_946808225.1 Silurus aristotelis
TTGTTTAAAAATCATATATTGTGATTTCTGGATTTTTTTTTTTTAGATTATGTCTCTCACAGTGGACATGCACCTACGATGACAATTTCAGACCTCTCCATGATTTGTAAGTGGGAGAACTTGCAAAATAGCAGGGTGTTCAAATACTTATTTTCCTCACTGTATATATATATATATATATACAGTGAGGAAAATAAGTATTTGAACACCCTGCTATTTTGCAAGTTCTCCCACTTAGAAATCATGGAGGGGTCTGAAATTGTCATCGTAGGTGCATGTCCACTGTGAGAGACATAATCTAAAAATAAAATATCCAGAAATCACAATGTATGATTTTTTAAATATTTATTTGTATGATACAGCTGCAAATAAGTATTTGAACACCTGAGAAAGTCAATGTTAATATTTGGTACAGTAGCCTTTGTTTGCAATTACAGAGGTCAAACGTTTCCTGTAGTTTTTCACCAGGATTGCACACACTGCAGGGGGGATTTTGGCCCACTCCTCCACACAGATCTTCTCTAGATCAGTCAGGTTTCTGGCCTGTCGCTGAGAAACATGGAGTTTGAGCTCCCTCCAAAGTTTCTCTATTGGGTTAATGTCTGGAGACTGGCTAGGCCATGCCAGAACCTTGATATGCTTCTTACAGAGCCACGCCTTGGTTATCCTGGCTGTGTGCTTTGGGTCATTGTCATGTTGGAAGACCCAGCCTCGACCCATCTTCAATGCTGAGGGAAGGAGGTTGTTCCCCAAAATCTCGCAATAAATGGCCCCGGTCATCCTCTCCTTAATACAGTGCAGTCGCCCTGTGCCATGTGCAGAAAAACACCCCCAAAGCATGATGCTACCACCCCCATGCTTCACAGTAGGGATGGTGTTCTTGGGATGGTACTCATCATTCTTCTTCCTCCAAACACGTTTAGTGAAATTATGACCCAAAAGTTCTATTTTGGTCTCATCTGACCACATGACTTTCTCCCATGACTCCTCTGGATCATCCAAATGGTCATTGGCAAACTTAAGACATGCCTGGACATGTGCTGGTTTAAGCAGGGGAACCTTCCGTGCCATGCATGATTTCAAACCTTGACGTCTTAGTGTATTACCAACAGTAACCTTGGAAACGGTGGTCCCAGCTCTTTTCAGGTCATTGACCAGCTCCTCCCGTGTAGTTCTGGGCTGATTTCTCACCTTCCTTAGGATCATTGAGACCCCACGAGGTGAGATCTTGCATGGAGCCCCAGTCCGAGGGAGATTGACAGTCATGTTTAGCTTCTTCCATTTTCTAATGATTGCTCCAAAAGGGGACCTTTTTTCACCAAGCTGCTTGGCAATTTCCCCGTAGCCCTTTCCAGCCTTGTGGAGGTGTACAATTTTGTCTCTAGTGTCTTTGGACAGCTCTTTGGTCTTGGCCATGTTAGTAGTTGGATTCTTACAGATTGTATGGGGTGGACAGGTGTCTTTATGCAGCTAACGACCTCAAACAGGTGCATCTAATTTAGGATAATAAATGTAGTGGAGGTGGACATTTTAAAGGCAGACTAACAGGTCTTTGAGGGTCAGAATTCTAGCTGATAGACAGGTGTTCAAATACTTATTTGCAGCTGTATCATAGAAATAAATAGTTTAAAAATCATATATTGTGATTTCTGGATTTTTTATTTTAGATTATGTCTCTCACAGTGGACATGCACCTACGATGACAATTTCAGACCCCTCCAGGATTTCTAAGTGGGAGAACTTGCAAAATAGCAGGGTGTTCAAATACTTATTTTCCTCATTGTATATATATATATATATATATATATATATATATATATATATATATATATATATATATATATATATATATATATATATATATATATATACCGGACCAACTTCACCATATAACAAAGCTCTTTATGCATTATTTAGAGTGCCCAATGGTTAGGATGTTGGACTTCTGATCGGAAGGCTTTTAATCCCAAACGCTCAGTTGTATACATGAGATCATTATAATTCGCTCTGGAGAATGGCATCTGCCAAAATGCCATAAGTTAAAAAAAAAAAGTAAAATGCTTAGGGATGAACTGGATCACAAGGTTAGAAAGAATTATCCAACTAGTGAATAACACCTTTGGCAGGTTTTACTAACAGCTTGGTAAATCAGCTCAGCTGAAGCTATTTGTTACAGAGAAGTAAAAATTCTTTGTTAATGTACTTAAGTAGATTTTTCTTTATTAGTACTTTACTTCACTATTTCTTTGACGGACAACTTTTTACTTTCACTCATAAAATTTTTACATAAATATCTGTACTGTATCGATACTTTCTACTTCTAACATTTTCAAACAGGCTCATTACTTTAGTTTTAATCTATTTGGTGAAATGTTGATATTTTCTTCTTCTCATTGCGCGCCGTTTTTAGCCCATTAACTGATTTCCTGTCAGTGAGAAGCGTTTTCAATCCACTGGTGTATCATTTCCTGGCTCTCACACACCACAGATGTAAACTAGTTTACAAAGATAACAACAAGCATGGCATAAAGCAACCAGAATCTGGGGTTAACGTGGATGAGAAAGAGGGAGTCAGCGATGTTAACATGAGTGAGAACAGAGACGTTCCTGATCACCTGACCATTATCATATTTTCTCTGCTTGTGTTCTCTATGGTGTATGTTCAGCCTGAATACATTTATTAGGTAACACAATTTTTTATTCGTTTTGTATTAGTATATTAATTAAGGCTGTCAAAATACAAATAAATTTTAACGGCACTGGTTTTATTAAGGCACGGTTAATGCAGCGTGCATTTCTGTATGACAAATAAACATTAAAGAGGCAAAATTAAAACCTTCAGCGCAACACACGTTTATTCACTAGGTCTTCAAATATTATAAATAAATTATAAACTAAAAATTATTCTATTCTAAAATAATTAAGAATTTTGTTGCACACATTCGGCAATATACCCTCTGGGGTCGACAAACACGCTGGTGCGTTTTGTGGCATTTTTTCCTCACAATGCCGAAACAAACAAATTACTTTGTCTTTTTTCATCGTACATATAAGAGCAATACATCATTAAAATTTGTGAAGGGTCTACTTTCATTCATACACAGTATCAGTAGTAGTTTCTTCAGTATCACTTCATTTACGGTCCGTGTGGAAACATAGCTACGGTTCCGTTTGTTGTTCTGATAATATACGTAATTTTAAACACCATAATTACTTGAAAATGTTAACAAGAATATTTTGTCTTCATGCTCTATGTTAATTAGAGTATATATATAAATATATATATATATATATATATATATATATATATATATATATATATATATATATATATATATAAAATACATATATGCACATTTAGAACTAATAAAAATGTGTGATTAAGTTATGATTAATCATGAGTTAACTAATGACAATCATGCGATTAATCGCGATTAATTATTTGAAGTGATTGCCAGCCCTAATATCAATATGACGTGACATATAGTTACCAGCATGACACTAAACAGTACAGTACATGAAACTAAAACTACAGGAAATGTTTGACCTCTGTAATTGCAAACAAAGGCTACTGTACCAAATATTAACATTGAACATTGTTCAAATACTTATTTGCAGCTGTATCATACAAATAAATAGTTAAAAAATCATATATTGTGATTTATGAATTTTTTTTTTTTTTAGATTATGTCTCTCACAGTGGACATGCACCTACGATGACAATTTCCGACCCGTCCATGATTTCTATGTGGGAGAACTTGCAAAATAGCAGGGTGTTTAAATACTTATTTTCCTCACTGTATGTATATAGATATATAGATATATACATATATCCATACCTTGTAACTGTAAGGTCATTATACATGCTCTACAGCCTTTAATCAGAATTTTGGAATTGGACCCAATATAAAGAGACCAGTCTGCCATCAGGTCTAATCACTAATTCTCCAAAATGATTACAGGCAGCTGCAGTTATCCTCCTGCTCTCTCCTGCTAATCCCCCATCCTGCTTTTAACCATGACACACATCAACACACTGTGCATCAGAGGTAAAACAGCCTCCAGTGAGAGCAGCCCTCTGATTATCAGTTTTCCATACGCCATGCATGGTGCAGTAACCCCGTCAGGCGATAAATATTGTGTGCGTGTTGTGCGAAAGCAGGTCGTGATTATAACAATCAGTATTTTTTGTTTCTCTGTGAGAGCTGAACCGAGCTGGTTTGATAACAGAGCACTCTGACTGATGCATTTGTAAGATGCATGAACCTGAAGGGGGCGGGTGGTGCGGGCATACAGCTGCACTTCCATCCATCTGCCTACATTTGGAACATTTACACCCACACACGTCTCTCTCTCTCTCTCTCTCTCTCTCTCTCTCTCTCTCTCTCTCTCTCTCTCTCTCTCTCTCTCTCTCTCTCTACCTCTCTCTCTCTCTCTCTCTCTACCTCTCTCTCTCTCTCTCTCTCTCTCTCTCTCTCTCTCTCTCTCTCTCTCTCTCTCTTTGAGTAATACCCCTTAATTCCCGCTCAATCATTTGTTCCCCTGTGTAATGAGAAAGACAGATGATCATGCACCTCTGTTTTTGCACCTCATCCGACCCTGGCAGGTCATTTCCACCTAGTACATGTTAAACAAGCAAAAAAAAAAAAAAGGCTAGAAGCATTTTGGCTCAGCAGACTCTCTCCATCTCTCCACACCGTGATCTTTTTTTGACATCCGGACGTCTAAGATTGGCAGAAGTCCCAGCTGAGGAATTAAATAAAGACTGCAAAGTGAGCTGTTACTGTTCTCACCCTGACCGGAGGGACTCACCCACCGAGGACACAGCCTCATTCTTATTTTTACCGCCTTCGTCGCTGTTGCTTCTACCCTACCTCTCCTTCTGTCTCCATCACTTTCTCATCACTGCCTATCTTTACTAACTCTCCTCCCCCTTCCTCTCCTTCTCTCCCATATGAGCCGTCTGTGAAATAAATGCCTCAGTGATTTAGGTCGGGGCTTGACCCTGTGCTGGCTTCATTAGTATCTGTACCTGCTGGCAGTGTAAAGACTGGAACAGCACCATGATACAGGTATGCTGTAACATTGTATTCTGTCAGGAAAGAATGTGCTCCAGAGCTGTAAATGTGTCTCCTACAGAGGTGACTATCGCTATCAACAGCCAGCCACCTTCCATGGTGCTGATTATTTTCTCATTTTAGGTTTAATTCCTTACTTAACCGTTGTCTCAAAAATTCATGAAGAGAATTTTATATTTTTTCTTTAAAAAAAGTATCCCAATTACCTGTCCTGGCAATATAATGACAGAAATGAGTAGATATTCTGCCTAAATCTGTCATTACACATAAACCCTTACGGGTTATGTTATTTCTAGGAATTTCGGAAAACCACCAACACCAAAATGACAGTGTTCATGTCACATCACTGTTTGCTTTGTACTAAAAGCATACAGAGCTACAAAGTCATGCTGTTTAACTTAAGCCTGCCTGGAAAGTGTCATAGCACAACCTTATGTCAACAAAAATCTAGGTGGCATGTCTTTATGATGGCTGATACCTGTAAGGATAAGGCCTTTCTATGTTTGTTAGGTTTATGTCTTATGAGCATCAGTGTTTGGTGAAGTTGTATCTTACATGCATCCAAAGTGTGTAGGTACTGTATACTTCATTCGTGCTTCATTAGAAATGCACTGCAGCAGCGACTAACTCTGAACCCTGAAAGGAACGTTTCGGACAAGTTTGCGAGTTTGCATGAAGCTCAGACGTCATAGCAATATTTTTGAAAAGGGTTAAGTGGAGCATATTTTTGATGATGCCACCGGCACGCCTAGGAAGAGCAGGACAGGCAGGCTGCCTATAGCTTTAGCAAACAGTGCTGTTTGATGTGCAGGAGATGTCAACAGAGGATTTACAGGGAGGAGAGCCATTTTGGGCTTCTGAGGGATCAAATACCCTGTAATATTGTAATATTGGATGTCAGAACAGGGATTTGTTTGGGTGTGTGGGTATGTGTGTTTTGTCTTGTTTTTTTTTTTATTTTTTATCAACAAGAATAAGTATACAATAATATCTGACAGAATTGACCTTGCGGGGATGTTCGACAGGCTGGTCATGATGAGGATAAATATGAATTATTTAAATTATATAAATGTATTGAATTAATAAAAATGTTTAAGTATTATTATAAGCACTAAATTTCCCCGGAAGAGTTGGAATGACTAAAATCAGTCTACATGATTAATAATGAATGAATGAATGAATGAATGAATGAATGAATGAATGAATAAAAGGTACCAAAAGGTTGTCTTTTGATAAATGAGGTTATGACTACGGTTGATTTGGGGGTAGGCATAGCATTCATTATCTGCATCAATAACTTTATTAATGTTAAGAAAACCTATTTATCCCTTTGTAAATGTATATTTGTGTGTGTGTGTGTGTGTGTGTGTGTGTGTGTGTGTGTGTGTGTGTGTGTGTGTGTGTGTGTGTGTAGACACACACACACACACACACACACACACACACACACACACACACACACACACACACACAGAAAAATGAAAAAAAGTGTGAACAAATAAAAGGATAAAGGGAGAGAGAAAAAAAAGAGAGGAATAGAGAGATAGAAAGGGAGAAACTGGAAGAGGAGAAAAATAAATGAAAATATAAGGAGCTACTGATTCAGAGAGGAATGGAAAATGAGTGGAATATTCAAAGATATATTGCAATTAAAGAGAAAGCCAAAGACATTAAAAAAACACAGCCCAAGGATAGACAATGAGGTAAAGGTCAGAGAGAAAAAGAGAGACACTGGGATATAGAGAGACCAGAAGTCAAAGATCAGGTTGCCTGTCTAATTTCTTATGTTTCTCTAAAATTGATGAGGGATGGAAAAAAAATCAATTCTGTCTTATTTTTCTTGTCTTTTTATAGTTGCCTGTGCAATAAGATCCTCTCAGTGTGGGAAGCATTTTTATCCTTTCTCCCTGGCTTTTCTGTACCCTGTATCCTAATACTCTGATTTGTTGTTCTGCTGGCACTCTGAGTCTCAGTCTGGTCACTTAGACTGGCATCTTGGTTTTCTTTCTAGCATGCAGGGCTCTCTATCTAACTATCCCTCTGTCCATCTGTGTAGCACATCACACAAAATCAATACGGGCTAAAATGCAGAAAAAATCTAATCAATAGCAGCGTTTTTTTTCTTACATTGCTGTACTTGACAGGCAAGCTTTTTGTTCACTCCAAACACACATCCAGAACAAATTCCTACATTTAAGTGCACTATACAGTATTGTGTTTTGGTGGTAGCAGAACGTAGTGTTACTAGAGAGCTTTATTGTCATTCTAGACATTTGACACTATAGAGAAGAATAAAATACTCTTCTTTATCAGTTTTGTATTATATACAATGGGTATGAAAAGTCGACACACCCCTGTCAAAATGGCAAGGTTTTTGGTTATGTGAAACTTTAACCAAATCATGTCATAACTTCACTTGAAGTTACAGTGAATAAGTGAATCAAAAAAGAAATGGAATATATTTTAGGGGAAAAATATGAAAATTATTCTTAATTAAATGATCATTAAAAAATTGCAATACGTTGGTCAATAATTAGGGTGTGGATGTGTTCAAAATGGACCAATCACTTTTAATCTCATGTTCAAAGATAATTATAATTCTCTCATCACCAATTAACCTCAAATTCCAAATCAGGTTCAAAATCAGACGTCAGAAGAATACAGAGGACGGTTTGGACGGCTGATGATTATTGGTGCGCCCCTGCCCACCGTAGAAAATCACTCTGGATGCCTCAAATCTCAGCCATATACTTCTTTAACTTTTGACGCTTGGATGAAGATACAAAAAACTAAACACCAGAACAGACAGGCACAAGAAGTGTTTCTTCCCCCAGGCAATCTACCTCATGTATGGAAGTCCTAAGAGGTCATGCATTGTAATATTTTTTCTTTCTTGTTGACATCATAAAAGTCGAATCACACATTTTCTTGTGATCTTGACATAACAGACATTGTTTCCTCGTGATCCGCAATTAATTTTTTTTGTGTAGGAAGAGCATGTTCTAGAGGCAGCATCATTGAGCATCATGAACAATAACTATAACTACTTGTGGCAGAGGCCAAAAATTGTTGCGACTCAACTATTGTTTGTGTCTTTATTGGAAAAAACATCCAGTCTTAAAAAAATCATCTGAAACCACGAGGCAAAATCTGATAGGTTAAAAAGGCACTGTATGTTTGGTCAAAAAATAAATAAAAATGTCACCAAAAGAGTGGCATTATTCTTTAGGGTTCTTTTCCTTAGATCTAGGGCTTTTATCAGGGTGAAGGGAATCATACGTCTGATAAAAGCTGCAAAACCCTGTACAAAAGCTAAAAAAATGTCTAAAGACTTCAGGTGCTTGCTAGAAAGCTGAAGATGAAAAGAAACGTCACCTTTCATTAGGACAGTGACCCATGCATATGTCCAATTCAACAAAGGAATGGCTTAACACAAAGAAGATCAGCATTTCTGAAAGGCCTAGCCAGACCTGAAGCCAACAAAAAAATCTGTAGGTGGACCTGAAGTGGGCTGTGCACACGAGATGGCCTCACAACTTTTTCTATGAAGAATGTTTTTCCAAGGAAGAATGGGAAAATAAGCAAAGTCATGATGTGGCACTATGAGAGACTCTTTCCCTAAAAGACTGGTTTGTGTAATCTCAGATTGTGCTTCAACAAAGTGTTAGTTTAAGGATGTGAACACTTATGCAACAATTTTTTTTCCACCTTTTTGTAACTTAATCTGTATCAAATTATGAATGTAAATTTTTTTTATGTATAATTTGTTTAGTAAGTTTCACATTGAGGGAAAAGGAGTTGTGACATGATTTATCTAGTTTTTTTTTAAATCACATTTTTAACAGGTGTGTAGACCAGACTTTTTAGATGTATTATACAGTATTACAGAATCTGATGACAACATGGTGAAAGAAAATCACCAGACAAAATGTAAAATGCATTTGGATAAAATTTTATCAGTAAATGTCACAAAATACAACTGCAAGTGGACACAAGGGCATATAATAGGAACAAATAAATAATATTGAACAAAAATATCCAAGGAAAACAATCCAATTTGACAGGTAGAATTGCAAATGTGGAACAGGCAATGGGTCGTACGATCTGCAAACAACAATAAACTTGGCAGGGCAAGAACGAGAAATGAGAAAACAAAGCGAGATCAAAAACTGGGAGACACATGGAACATGAATGGCTTGGTAATTGACAGTGAAACTGGATGAGTTACTTTGTGGAGAGTTCTTAATTGAAGTTTTTCTGTGTGTGTGTGTGTGTGTGTGTGTGTGTGTGTGTGTACACACAAGTATGTGATTGAGCACACCTGTGCTCAATCAGTAGCTTGGTGATGCAGAGTAAGTGATTGTGTTTTGTATTTCTGGCCTGATCTGACAGTAAATTCATGCCTGGCATGAAGACGCGGTACAAAAAGTATAATACAGTCATGTGAAAAAGAATGTACACTCTTTGAATGTATTGGTATGATATATTGTGTTATTGTTCAGATGGACAATAACACATGCCATATTTGACTGTGTCCTTAATTAGTACACAAAGATAAAGCCGAAAAACAATCTTACTGCTTTTATCGGAGCTAAGAGGCTGAGTAGCTGCCAGGTGCTGCTATTGAAATGCCTTTGATTAGCAAGTGTGTATAACAGCTCATGTTTTAACAGTTTTACTAGTCTGGAGTAAAATTCATCCCGATAAGGAATAGATTTTTATGATGTTCTTATATGTATAACCATAGAGAGAGTGCACTTTTTTTTTTTTTCTTTTTTCACATTTCTCTCTCTCTCTCTCTCTCTCTCTCTCATATATGTATATATATATATATATATATATATAATAAGACACACACACATATATATATATATAATGTATATAAACATTTCTTCTTCATCAAGATTTCATGTTATTTTGTTGAATAATTTGTGAGTCATCAGTTATTACTAATCTTCAAATATTTACATTGGACTGATTCTCTCTCTTAAGTAAGGAATAAAACAATGTGGTTATACGAATAACCCAGGCCTGGCTGATGTGGGTCAGTTTGATTGGGAGCCCAATCCAAAGCAGGTCATTCCACTTACACCAAATATCAAAGATTTCTACCTGATTGGCATGTCAGTTTAAAGCAGAGATGCCCAAAATATGGCTTGTGGGCAAAGGTTGGCCTGTGGTGACTTTTGCTTTGGCCTGCCATGCTTTATATGAGAACATGAAAAAAAGATTGGATAAAATTCATGTGCCAGCTTCAGGTCTCTTATTAGAAGTCACTGTACAACAGCATTGAAATCTTTAACTTCAATTTTAATAACATTTAGTATAATGCAAAATCCATTTTTGGTCTTTGGCTTGATTTTTGCCCTTTATAGGAAATAAGTTTGCTTTATAGTTGCTTTAAAGTTGTATTTAATTAATGTTGGAGAAAGTCTGCAAGTCAAGTTAGTTAGGTTAGTGTCATAATATAGAATCATGTTCAGACACAAACACAGGTACACTGCATTTATAAATCCAAATGAGAAAAATCCATAAATGTTCTTAAGAAAAAGGCAAAGTTCAGCTCAAAAGTTTAACAATTTCAAGATCAAGAAGAAATGCAAGATCAGAAACGTGGATGGAAAACAGTTAAGCAGCAATATAAAAAGCCAATGAAACCAAAGCTCGATAATGTCAGCCGAACACTGGCAGAAACAGAGCAATTACTTTGTGAAATGAACCATGTGAATGAGTCTTATTTAAAGTAAGTGTGTGTGTGTGTGTGTGTGTGTGTGTGTGTGTTGAAGTAATCGCGCACAGGTGTGCTTAATCAGTAGCTTAGCGAGTGAGAGTATGTTGTGGGCGGTGTAGATTGTGTTGTCCATATTTGTTGGCAGTGATGTTTGCTGGGAATTGGATGTGGGATTTTGCTGAGAGGTTGAATTAGGGTTGGTTACATTCTATTGTCACTCATCAGGGTACAAATAGAGAGACAAAGGCATGCAGTAAGCATCCAATGCTTAGTGCGAATAGCAAATGAATAACAAAAAAACATTAAGGTAAAAATTGTTAATATGATTCAAAAGACAGATAAAGGTAACAACCTGGTGCATGCAGTATGATGCAGGAGATAGTAAGAGTAGATGTAGATGGCAAAAAATAATAATATTGGCAAAAATAATGGCAAAAGAAAATATTATTATGGAATGTGTCCATGATAATACATCTCACCCTCTGCAAGCGACACTTTTGATAAATGTCTTTAACGTTGGGCAGCTGTGGTCCTGTAAAGTGCTGGGCAGTTCCTGATACATTATAGCAGCTAGAAACAGTTGTTACCTGACCAGGCTGTCTTTCTTTAGATGTTAAGGAGACAGACAATGTTACAGAGAAAATGTTAGAGTACATATGTCAGTACGCCACATAGGAGAGTTCTTCGGTAAATGTTTGAGATCTCAAACACATTCTACTGATTGGTCTCTAGAACAAGTTTCTTTATTATTATTATTATTATTATTATTATTATTATTATTATTATTATTATCAGTAGGAGGAGGAAGAGGATTAGTAGCCTTGGATGACGTGAAATATCTGGAATATAAGTGGTGGTGAATGAGCTGTTAGTATCAAAACAAGTAATTTACGTTCAAGGTAGAATTACTGTCAGAGATGCTGATAAAGAACAATATCCTCCTAATTTCTTTAATTCAGAAATTTTATTCAGCATTTTAATCATTTTAAATGAAATTGAGTGAAGTTAATAAAAAAAAAGTATTATGAGAATGATGAATGGAGCACTGGGCCTGTTAGGTACCTTAAAAAAATGTATACCATCAGGTGTCAAATATACACATAATCAGTATCTGTATGTATTTGTGTGTGTGTGTGCATATATATATATATATATATATATATATATATATATATATATATATATATATATATATATATATATACTGTATGTTGTTTGGACCACAGTGGCCAGCTTTCGTTCCCCATGTGCATCAGTGAGCCATGACCCTGTCACTGGTTCATCACTGTATCTTCCTTGCACCACTTTTGATAGACACTGGCCACTGCAGACCAGAAACATCCCACAAGAGCTGCAGTTTTGGAGATGATCTGACCCAGTTGTTTAGCCATCACAATTTGGACCTTGTCAAACTCACACAAATCTCTACGCTTATCCATTTTTCCTGCTTCTAACACATCAACTTTGAGGACCTGCTGCCTAATTCATCCCACCCACAAACAGGTGCCATGGTGAAGAGATAATCAGTGTTATTTACTTCACCTGTAAGTGGTCCTAATGTTATGCCTGTTCGGTGTATATGCACTCAGGTGATATTATATTTTTACTTCATTTACACTTTATATTATACATTAATGCTTATACATCTGCTCAGATTCTTTCATCTCCATGAAGCTGTCATCTTAAAATTAACTTTGTCCGTTGTGAATGTTGATACCCCCTCCAGCTGCCTGTCGAATTCAATCTGTCCACAGCATCGTCACAATATTGCTGTATACAACCCTCCCCTCCCCATTAGACACCCTTTCACAACTGGACCAGCAGCCCTGATACTGACCCACATAGAGGAACAGCTGTGTGTGAGATAACACTGGCTAGAAAGCTTGTCCTGTGTGTTGAACATGCTGGACATTTGCTCAGTGCATTTTGAATAGTTTGGTTCGAGAAGAGATTATGGTTAAACCGAGTTGAAGATTGGAATTAAAATTTGCTCAGATTTTCCAGAAGGATTTTATGAGATGAGAAGTTTATTTTTAGAACATGGGTTCAGAAGTACACAGTTGGGTCTTTTTGTAATTTGTTGATTTTACTGTATTGAGTGAGGAAAAAAAAATTACTTGTTCCTTCGTTCTGCTTTGTGACTCTGGCTGTATGTATAAGGCTGGAGTCAGACTGTTTTAGAGCACCACTTCTAAAGGCATTAAGCAATAAAGATGACTTGGACTGATAACACTTGGATAACACCTGGGGATATAAGTGATGACATTAAGGCTGCCCGCAGTGCGGTACTTCAGAGCGTGTTAGCAGATCTGTGCAGTGGGAATAAATAGCATGTTACACAACCCTGTTAGAAATACCTTTGTTTTTGTTTTTATATCCATCCACAAACCCTGACCAAAACTCTTTCTTTTTTTATAGTTTCTAATAAAACTCTGGGAGTGCCAAAAAGAGGGGTACAAACATTTATCCAGTGGATTAAAGCAGCACCTTGTGTACCAAACTCATAAACACTAGGCCCAACTCCAGAGTTAGCTGCTTTTGCTTTCTGTTTGTTGTAAGCGGTGTCGTCTTTTCCCACATTCTCTCTCCTGTTGCAGCTTTGATCCCTAAATCTAAATCTTTCAGCAAAATCAGAGTCCTAAAGGACTAAGTAATGACAGCATTCATGACGTCTACTGAGTTTGCGTTTATGTGAAATCCAATATTCAGCACACTAAACCGGGGTTAAATAATGTGACTGGTCAAGAGTGCATGTGGATTGGAGCGAGAAGGCGCAAGATTATAACAAGCCTCTGTGGTATATGAGATTCGTTGCATAAGAGCTGGAAATCCTCAGAGATCCTACTGGACTGAGAGAGCTTTTTATAATTCTCTCCAGAGGCCATGAGGAGGGGAAGTGATATAGGACAAGCTATAATTATTAGCATAATCATAGTCATGCAAAAATAATCATATTATAGACAAAGGCCTTGAAAAGTATTAAGTCGTTCGACTGGGTTTCGTATCAGAATTAAACTTGTGCTGTTACATGATATTAATGATCTATGGGGTGGTCTTATGTGGCTTAACACAAAGTGAAGTTACTGTTAACACCCTGAAGTTAATAGCAGTTCCATAGTAGGATCATTTGAAGAGTTTTTTCTATCTATACAACAGCAGCTCTAAACAATCAATATATTAATGGATTTAATGTCATTTTTATTCATACATTACAGCTACATTGTATAAACAAAAGTATTGGGACAGCTGATTTTCCCAGCCATTTGTGGTTCTTCTCCGAACTGTTCCAACAAAAATGGCGGCACACAATTGTATAGGATGTTTTTGGATGTGGTAGCATTAAATTTGAGCACAAACGTGTACCAGCATGACAATAATCCTGCTCACAAAACCAAGACATGAGCGTGTGGAAGATCTTGAGTGACCTGCTTTGGAGTTCTGACCTCAACACTATGGAACACTTTTAGGATCGCTGACTGCCACCTCACCTACATCAGACTTTGTAGACCCTTGTGGTTGAATGAGTACAGATCTCCACAATCCAAAATCTAGTGGAACATCTTCCCAGGGGTTAAATGTGGAATGGGATGTTCGAAAACTAGATCTACATCATGGTTAAAAGTCCATGCCTTGTATTATACAACTTTCTCTCCTAAATAATAATATGTTCATTGTTAGCCTTAGATTGTGTGGAGTGTCTACTTTAGGAGTTGTTAGCATAGAAACGTTAATGTACAAGAACATGTGACTTGCCTTTAAGCCAGAACTGTTGTCAAATGACTTCATTAATTATTTATCTTCTGACTAATCAGATTTTCAGTTTTGAGCACTCAGCAGCACTCATGCTATCTTTGTTCCATCCTTAGCTGATCATCAGGGCTACATGAGAACAGCACTGTAGCTAGAGCTTTGTGCTAGAAGCGTTTGGATCTTTAAGAATATATCACTCCTCCTTTCTCCAACCTCCAGCGTCTCGTTTCCCATGGCTCTCCTCCCAGCGCGTCTGGACTGGGATACGGAGGCAGCGTGGGCGACTGTGTTATTAATTACTGCAGATTCTTGGCTCCTGAGTTGTGACTGCGTTCTCCAAACATGCCATGAAAACATTTATCTCGAACAGCTTTTCTTTCCATCTTGCCTTTGGGTTTGATGTGTGGTTATTTTTTTGAGTTTGTCTAAAAATGCAGGGATATTTTTCCACAGTTTCGAGAAGAGGACTCAATTACTTTATGAATAGAAAAACACAGAAAGTACAGGATACACTCAGACTGTTACATTAAGCTTCATAATAATTGGTAAAAGAAAAATAAATTATGATCACATGAAATTACATATAATGATTAGAATTTTCTATTCAAAATACAGAAATATATAGTTTTCTTCTATCAAAAAAGCAACATAAGAACATCATTTCCTTAATAATAGATCTTCGAACCAAATAAACACACAAAATATAATGATACCATCATATATTTGAAATAAATGTGTTCAAATTGTCGTCCGTTTTTTCTCAGGCAAAAACTAAGCAATACAAAAGAAAATGAGAGAGATGAATTTTTGAACTCAAGTAGTAAATATTAAAATACAGGGCAATAATAATAATAATAATAATAATAATAATAATAATAATAATAATAATAATACAAGATGTTTTAAAGGTTGGACGCTTGCCAGGATGAGATTAGGTTTAGGATTAGGTTGTCATTGTATTTTTTTTACAAATGTGTCAAATTAAGTTTATTTATTCGATTCAAAATCAATTCAGATTTTGTATGTATTGGGCTTCTAACAGTACACATAGTCTTAAAGCAGCTTCACAGAAGTCTGGATGTAGATTTAAATCTAAACCAGAGGAGACAGGAGCAAGTAAGAACATTAAATGCCACGTCTTTAATGATGCACTTTGTGAAAGGGTTATGGTCAAGAAGTGCATCAAGAAGAGAGCATCTGTTAATAGTACTGCTGATATTCAAGCAACAATTGATCTATAATTGGTCAAATGTGAGCTTTTGTAAGATGATATATAGCTATATAAAAGTATTGGATCAACTGTCTTTTTTCCACACAATGTTGTTCTTCCCCAAACTAAAACCACAAGATTGGCGGTACACAATTGTATAGGACGTCTTTGGATGTGGTAGCATGACATTTTCCCTTCACTTGAACTAGAAGACCCAAACCTGTTCTCACATTACTATGCCCCTGTGCACAAAGTCAACTCCATGAAGATATGCTTCACATTGGTTACCCTACTGAACAACTTTGGGATGAATTGAAAGCTGAATGCACCCCAGGCCTTGACACCTTACCGACATTAATACCAGTCTTTACTAACACCCTTGTGGCTGAATGAATCCCACAAATCTCCACAAGCACACTCCTAAATCTAGTGGAGGATTGTACAAGAGGGAATGGGACCTAAATATTGAATGTTATGTTCAAAAAGCACATACAGAGCTTATGGTCAAGTGTTCACAAACCTTTATTCATATAGTGTATGTAAACAGTAATAACTAATACAGAGAAAACAAAGCCAGAGTATAAAAGAAACCATAACCTTCACATAACATGGATATAAAGACAAATGTGGAACACAGATGTGAGACCAAGTGTTTTATGAATAGGAAGTCAATGTTCATGTAATAATTGCAAGAGCCATTATTCAGGCACAGAGATCATGTGTGGGTGCACTGACTGTTGGAAGCTATAGTTCAGGGCCTTAATTCTGACATACACAAGCCCAAATTCATTTATCTTCAGTGACCAGCTTTATCCTAGGGTTTTAAGGGATGAAACCAGAAAGCATAGAGGAAACCCAGACAGATACAGACCCAGGGTGGCCATGCAAAACAAAAGATCAACCGCAGTAACTGGAGCCCAAGAATAATTTAAAGCCTTGTTGAAGCTACACTACCTGCTGTACTTCCATGAACTCCTAAAATCAAAATACGCGAATAAATACGCAATTAAAAACCTGCGCATTGTCATTAAACATGCGAGCAGATTTGACTGAATATCAGTAGAGAGATCAGTGGGGTTGTTTCAGTAGTGGATCTGCCACATAGTACTTTGATATAAAAAGGGTGTGTGACATCTAAATTATGCTCAAATTCTCTACATGGTAGCTCCTGGAGTCTGCTCATAATGAAACTCAGTCATTGTGACTGTGCAGTAATGAGGGCTCTTTTCTGTTTGCATGCCTGTTCATCTCTGCGTATTAAACATATTGCTCTGCACCCTAATTGGTCTGTTTGGTTTTTTTTGTTAGCAGGTCTGACCCCGAGGTTGTGTCATTTCTGAGCACACACAGACTCGTCACCATGGGAAAGCAGAACAGCAAGCTCAGGCCGGAGATGCTACAGGACCTGAGGGAGAACACAGAGTTTTCAGACCATGAGCTGCAGGAGTGGTACAAGGTGAGATAAAGCAGCTGGTTCACAACAAGTACCTCGATTAGTCCTTGACTCTAGATATTTGTAGTCTACCAGTAGCCACAGGTATAACAGCCTTTCTGTCACATGATGGTATTTACTTACAACAGCATAAAAGCACATATTTCCCTAGAGATATATCACATTAAGAGTACAATATGGTGTTTTGTGTAGTGGTCTTTGAAAATGAGTTGCTGTAAGAGTATCAGTATTTCAGGGTCAGGAGCTGATGGATCAACCCTAAGGTCAGGCTTTAATGCCTGCTCGAAATACACACATTATATGAATGAATCAAGCAATGTGTGTTGACGTATAGCCATCAGTAACTCATGATGGCTAATGGGCTGAAAAAGGCTTCATAACACTGACCTGCATTTTAATTCAAGCTTTTATACTCAAGGGCTCAAAACTGGGCCTTGTCATAGCTTATTCATATGAGGAAATGTTTCTCAATACTGTTCATACATCCTGTGTTATTGATGAGGATTGTTGTGTATTGAGTCAAAGTGTGAGTAAATGTGAACTACAGAAACACAGGGATGAGTTATTTACTCAGCCAATCTCCATGTTTGCTCTTTTTATTTGTATTTTTTTTTTTACTTATTCTGAGGTTATGACCTAAAATACTGGCAGCCTAAATAACTTCCTGTGTATCCCATCAGCACAATTATATCCCATCGTGAAACATCAGTGCTTCACGATTCTTTGGGTTCAAACTGTGAAGCTTGAAATATTATAACTGGTGATCTATGGTTTTATGCTTTGTATACAGTTTGTAATAGGATGGGATGCTCTAAAAGAGGACAGAGTTCTGGCAGTTACAGGAATAACTGCAAAAACATGAATGATACTTGGGCCATATCCACACTAACACATTTTTGTTTGGAAACGCATATGTATTTTAGCCTTCTGTCCACACTGAGACGCCGTTTTCAGTCAACGAAAGTGTAGATTTTAGAAAACGCTCTTCAAAGTGGATAAAAAAAAAGGGGATGCGCCACAGTGTGGATGGCTTTCAAATAACATGATTCATTTTTAGTAATTTTAGTTATTTTTAGACGAAAACTCTGTTTTTAAATTCATCCAGATCACTGTAGACATAGCTTTGGTGACCACCTCCCTTTGTTCATATGCCTACAAAGTCTAAAACTTTGTTCATATGCCTACCTACTAAAACTACTTGAAATAGAAGGCTCCAGTTTGTTCAAGTGGACCAGGACATCTATCCTTCTATTCCTTCTCACTGCTCAATAGAAAAAGGATTTGTTGTAGCACCCAGTCAATCTCCATTTCACCCACCGATTTTCTTAGGTGACATAAAGGAGATGTGTTTTCAATCATTCAGCTCCGCCGGTGTGTCGCACCGCCAGCATGAATGGGTGTCTTATTAAGATGTATGAAAACCCCTGGTATATTTTATCACCTTTGAAAGAAGGAACACAATAAATTAAAGAGCCTCCTGACTGTTCTGTGATAATACAGTCTGCCTGCAAACTTTTTGTAGATCAGGGTTTTAACAGAAGTCTAAAGCCGTAGTCCAGTTATTGAATTGTCACAAAACATTTCAAATGCAGTCCAAATAATTGTAACATTCTCAGTTACATGCAATCTAACATCAGTCTATATTAGTAACACATAGAGCTGGGCAATATATTGATATAATATGAACATTGTGATAAATCATTATGTGATGCACTTTTCTATTATATAATATAATATCTAATATAAGATATTGGTATGATGATGCTTTTTTTTATGTTTTTGGACAAATTATATGATTATTTGTAAGATAATTTTTTTATTTGTTCTTATATAACTAGAGTTTGTTAGCTAAATTATGTATCGTTAAAAAAATGCATCAAGTATTGCAGATATCACAATATGATATATTTGTCATATCACCCAGCCCTACTTTATACTGTTTTAGAGTGTAAGCTATAAATACATAAAACTGAAGGAGGTTAAGGCTTTTTTGTTCTTCAGGGCTTCCTTAAAGATTGCCCAAGCGGCCACCTGAATGTGGAGGAGTTCAAGAAGATATACGCCAACTTCTTTCCATACGGTGACGCCTCCAAGTTCGCAGAGCACGTGTTCCGCACGTTCGACACCAACAACGATGGCACTATCGACTTCCGGGAGTTCATCATCGCTCTGAGCGTGACCTCACGGGGGAAGCTGGATCAGAAGCTAAAATGGGCGTTCAGCATGTATGACCTGGATGGCAACGGGTACATCAGTCGTGAGGAAATGCTAGAGATTGTGCAGGTCAGAGAACATAATGATAAAATTACTGCAAAAATCAACATGTTGAATTGACCACTGAAATTTAGTCAGTTCAAAGCACATGTGTAGGTTGTGTTGCGCTGGTGTTCCTCTGCTAGATGTTTCAGTGGCATTTGCTATAGATGTTGTGCTGTAATCGGCAATCTGCACATGCTGATTATGCAAGCTGTTCTGTTATAGATGGGCTTGTGTCAATTTTTCTAAAAGCTGTAAATATTAATGCAGTGTTCACCTCAGTACACATTGACTAAAAGACAGGAGGTGGAGCTAGAGGTGGAAGAGCTCAAGATGTTGAGATTTTCGTAGGGAGTGACGATGATGGACAGGATTAGAAACGAGTTTATTAGAGGGATGTAGGACGTTTTGGAGACAAGGTAAGGGAGGTGAGATTAAGATATATATCAGTAGGATGAGGATGCTGAGGATGGAGCCACCAGGAAGGAGGAAAAGAGGAAGGCCAAGGAGGAGGTTTATGGATGTGGTGAGGGAAGACATGCTGGTAGTTGGTTTAAAAGAGGCAGATGTAGAGGACAGGGGGGTATGAAGAAGAAGTTCAACTCAGTACACCAGATGTTACATCTTAAGCTGCATTAATGAGGCACACACATGCAGGTACACAAACACACACACTTTTATTTTCATTATATAGACGAAAATATTGGGACACCTGACTCTAGCCATTTTTCCCATATAATTGACACAAAGTTTATAGATGCACAATTGTACAGGATGCCTTTGTATGCTGTAGCATTACATTTTTATTTCACATGAATAAAGAACTCCAAACAAGTTCCAGCCTAAAAATGCTCACGTGCACAAAGAGTTGGCTTTGTGCACATAAGCATTTTCATGCTGGAACATGTTACTTGTATGCTTTACATGGGTTGGAGTGGAATATCTTGAGTGGCCTGCTATAGAACCCTGACCTCAACAACCTTTGGGATGAATTTGAATGCTGACTGCAGCCCAGGCCTCCTCACCTCACCTACATCAGTACATACCAATCAGGCACAACATTATGACCACCTGCCTCATATTGTGTTGGTCCCTCTTTTGCTGCCAAAACATTTCTGACAAACATTTCATTAATAGCATTAACTTCTTCAGCAGTTTGAGCTACAGACGCTCCTCTGTTGGATCGCTCCCCACATGCATCAATGAGCCTCTGCCGCCCATGACCCTGTCGCCGATTCACCACTGTTTCTTTCTTGGACCACTTTTGATAAATATTGACCACTGCAGCAATCACAATTTATCTCTTGTCAAACTCGCTCAAATCCTTAAGCTTCCCCAATTTTCCTGTTTATAACACATCAAATTTGAGTTCAAAATGTTCACTTGCTGCCTAATACAGTGAGGAAAATAAGTATTTGAACACCCTGCTATTTTGCAAGTTCTCCCACTTAGAAATCATGGAGGGGTCTGAAATTGTCATCGTAGGTGCATGTCCACTGTGGGAGACATAATCTAAAAAAAAAAATCCAGAAATCACAATGTATGATTTTTTAACTATTTATTTGTATGATACAGCTGCAAATAAGTATTTGAACACCTGAGAAAGTCAATGTTAATATTTGGTACAGTAGCCTTTGTTTGCAATTACAGAGGTCAAACGTTTCCTGTAGTTTTTTACCAGGTTTGCACACACTGCAGGAGGGATTTTGGCCCACTCCTCCACACAGATCTTCTCTAGATCAGTCAGGTTTCTGGCCTGTCGCTGAGAAACAGGTTGTTCCCCAAAATCCCGCAATACATGGCCCCGGTCATCCTCTCCTTAATACAGTGCAGCCGCCCTGTCCCATGTTCTTGGGATAGTACTCATCATTCTTCTTCCTCCAAACACGTTTAGTGGAATTATGACCCAAAAGTTCTATTTTGGTCTTATCTGACCACATGACTTTCTCCCATGACTCCTCTGGATCATCCAAATGGTTATTGGCAAACTTAAGACGTGCCTGGACATGTGCTGGTTTAAGCAGGGGAACCTTCCGTGCCATGCATGATTTCAAAACCATGACGTCTTAGTGTATTACCAACAGTAACCTTGGAAACGGTGGTCCCAGCTCTTTTCAGGTCATTGACCAGCTCCTCCCGTGTAGGTTTGGGGCTGATTTCTCACCTTCCTTAGGATCATTGAGACCCCACGAGGTGAGATCTTGCATGGAGCCCCAGTCCGAGGGAGATTGACAGTCATGTTTAGTTTCTTCCATTTTCTAATGATTGCTCCAACAGTGGACCTTTTTTTACCAAGCTGCTTGGCAATTTCCCCGTAGCCCTTTCCAGCCTTGTGGAGGTGTACAATTTTGTCTCTAGTGTCTTTGGACAGCTCTTTGGTCTTGGCCATGTTAGTAGTTGGATTCTTACTGATTGTATGGCGTGGACAGATGTCTTTATGCAGCTAACGACCTCAAACAGGTGCATCTAATTTAGAATAATAAATGTAGTGGAGGTGGACATTTTAAAGGCAGACTAACAGGTCTTTGAGGGTCAGAATTCTAGCTGATAGGCAGGTGTTCAAATACTTATTTGCAGCTGTATCAAACAAATAAATAGTAAAAAAAATCATACATTGTGATTTCTAAATTTTTTTTTTTAGATTATGTCTCTCACAGTGAACATACACATACGATGACAATTTCAGACCCCTCCATGATTTCTAAGTGGGAGAACTTGCAAAATAGCAGGGTGTTCAAATATTTATTTTCCTCACTGTATATCCCACTTACTAACAGGTGCCATGATGAAGAGATAATCAGTGTAATTCATTTACCAGTAACTGGTTATAAAGTTATGCTTGTATATACACATAGGGACATTTGATCGTGTTGGGATTGGGATTTATTGTCTTGTCAAGGCATTAATCAGCATCTAACTACAACCATGTGGCCCATAAATATCTCTGTCGAGGACTTCAACCCCTTCCACCACAGACCCGTTAACATTCCCCTGATCACATTCTCCTCGACTCGGTCACTCACAGTAATTAAGGATTCTCGATCCACTCACGAAGTATACGCTGTGTGCTCCCCTCCCAGTCTATACTAAGCCTTGTTTTCTCGTCTTATCTTGGTTTTCTCATCCTGCCAATGCCCTTCTACTTGATATGGGCGTTACCTTTGGAACACAAATCTGTTTTGTTTGTTTTTTTCCAATAAAGCATTGTATTACTTGCATTTGTACCTGCATTGTAAGCAGAGATGGGAAGTAATGTACAAATACTTAACTATTTATTATTGTTACTTTACTATCTATTTTTATGACAACTTTCTTCTTTCATTTATTAATTTTTTTTTACACAAATATTTGTATTTTCTACTTCTTACATTTTCAAACCAGGCTCATTACTTTAGTTTTAATCTATTTGGTGACATGATCAATAATGTTTCTTCTCATTGACTGAGACATGAGACATTCCTGATCACCTGATCATCATTATCTTTGCTCTGCTCGGTTCTATATGGTGGTTGTTCAGCCTGGATGCATTTATTAGGTACTGTAATTTCCGGACTAATAAGTGCACCCAAATATGAGCATCGCCCACTGAATTTTTATTTTGAACATAAATACACCGCACCTGTCTATAAGCCGCAGGTTCCTACATTGAATCTATTGAACTTTACACAGGCTTTAACGAAAGACAATGTCTGTTACACAGCTTGTATTTAAACAGTAGCCTAACAGTAGTCGGCCCGATTCAGTGGGAGCGCATCTGATTTAATATAAAGAATTTTATTGGTTCACCTGAACCCGTTCAGCAATTTCATTGGTCTAATGTTATGGGGCTCCGTTTTTTGTCTTGAAGATTGTGAAACCGGGAAAAACCCAGGAAAAATCCATAAATTAGCCGCTTCGTTGTTTAAGCTGCGGGGTTCAATGGTGGGAAAAAAGTAGCGCCTTATAGTCCGGAAAATACGGTAATCAAATTTTAAATTATTTTAGTGCCTCCAGCGTGGCACTAAAACAGGTAGTTGTAATGGCTTTTTACTTAAGTACATCAGAGCTGAAACTTTACTCTAACTTGAGTGAAAAGGTGTAGTCAGTACTTAACATTAACATTAATATATGAACTTTTACTTGAGTAAAGAATGTGTGTACTTTTGAAGTCTCTGATTGTAATCTTAAGACTCCGGCATGTGCAAACCTCCACTTTATCTAGTCTGATATATTAACAGTAAAATATGGCTTGCTATCTTTAACACCTGCCTGCATTTATTTTTCATTTTTCCCCCAGTGTTTTTTTTCTTTTCTTACAATACTCCGACTAATATTCCCACCATAGGTGATGTACCGGCTGGCTTTTATAACGAGATTTTCCTATCTATATGGATGTGTATAACAGATTGGCAGCTCTGATTCACTAATTGTTGCCTGTCATAAAGCCGTGTGTTCATTCGATTCGATCTACCACCATCGAAAAAACTCAACTTTCTAAATTTGGACAAAGTGCAGTCTTCCTGGCTTGACATGATTCTAATAAAGGATGTCAGGCAAAGACTAACTGTATATTATCTCTGACTCTGTACACTTGGGTCTGCTGAGTGCACTCAGGTGTAGAGCTGCAATGCTTTGGCTCGTTATATCAAATACTCATTTGTAGTGCGAGTTCAGGAGCTGCAGGCAAAGGCTCCTGAATTCGCACTACAAATGAGAGAGAGAGAGAGAGAGAGAGAGAGAGAGAGAGAGAGAGAGAGAGAGAGAGAGAGAGAGAGAGAGAGAGAGAAAGAGAAAGAGATGAGGGAATGCGTTATTAGTATGTGCTCAACGTGCACAGCTTGTACTTAGCTGCAGTCACACCAGGCAGAGCTCTGTGGTGAATGAAACCCCTCTAGCCAGTGACCCCAGTGAGGAGATTTATGTAGATGTAGTGGGGGATGGTGGCTGCAGCAGCTATTATGCTGTTCTTTTACGGATTAGAAGGTTAAATTTAACTGGGATTTATCCCTGCCTCTAGAATGCTGGGATTAACTGTAGGTTTATGGACGTTGCCGTGATCGCAGAGCTGTTTCGTTTTTTAAATCCTGAACCATTTTTTAAAATAGAGAGGAGTAGGAGAGGCATTCCTCTTATTTCTTTTATGTTATCACAAAAATAGCGGATTGTGAAAAGCGAGCTGTTCGAGATCAGTGTACAATTGGCCCTGCTGTCTGGGTGGGTATGATGGCATATATTGTTGGCCATTTATAATGGCACATTCCTATTTTTTACATCTCAAAAAGCGTAATAAAGAAAAAAAATGCTCCCAGATTTTATTTGTTATTATGCAGTCTAAATTAGAGGTCGACCGATTTATTGTTTTTGCAGATTAATTGGCACAGATAGTTGATTGCTGGAACTCAGCTATTGACAAAAATCCAAACTATAGTTTTTCCAGCTTCTGGTCCGCTGTGATTACGAGAGCGGCCTCTAGAGGTGAATCACTGATGTTTTTACATACAAGAGGGGCGTGCCGAGCGTGCAGAGCGCTATATTTATTATTTATTAATTATATAGCCATATTTATTAACTCATATTTGAATATTTATTTTATTTAGCAATTTTTTTGTTCCGTACTATTTTACATGGAGTGCTATGTTTGTTTTTTACCCAGTATACATTTGATATCAGTTGATTAATCGGTTATTGGCAAGTACAATCCAACCAAGCTATTGGTCGACCTCTGGTACAAACCTTGAATGTGTAGGTAGCTCTGGTCAGTTGAAAATGTATGCATGGACATATGCCTCGGGTCATTGGCTTGTTGTATGGTGACTTTGGTTCCAATAACTGCACTCCAGATGGAACTGCATGTTGTTGAATTATGAAATGGTAGGTATGTTGGTTGAGTATTTCCTGCTAATATTCCCTGTTTCAAAACAACCCCAAACCATTAAGCTCCCACCTCCATGTTTGACTTTGGGTGTAAGGCAGCCTGCTAACCTCTCCTATTTTGTCTTAAATACGTTCTTCTGTTAGAGCAAAAATATCACAGAACTTTGTCATTCACTGTCCAATTCTTGTATGTTTTTGTCTTTTACCTAGTTTGTTGTGTATAAACAAAAGAAACATGCATAAAACACAAAAACGTCTGTCAGATGATATATTTTGTTTGCTCATGTTCTTATTTGCATATATAATCTGTAGCAGGAAATTCAATCCATATTTAGGACCCAGTGGTGAAAACAGCAATGTTTTTTCCATGTGTTATTTTTTGTTTGCAAATTAATGACATGAGTATGATTGTTGTCTTGCAACATTGTGATTTCAGTGTAGGCAGTCCTCCAGGCAGTAGATTTCATTCTAATGATCTCCTTGGGGGATGGCATGGTTACACAGTGGTGTAGTGTTGCTGCTTCACAGTTCCAGAGTCTATGAGCTGAGTGTGAGGTTTTGAATGTTCTCCGGATGTCAATGTAGGTTTCTTCCTGGTTATCCAGTTTCCAACTCCGAAACATGCCACTAGGTGGATTGGTGACTCTGTGTGTGAATATGAGTGCGTTTTGTGTTCTGAGTCTCATTCAGGGTGTACGCTCTTCTTACACTGTTCCTTGGTGCCCCTTGTGTTCACTGGCCACAAAGTTATATATATATAATTTTATTATTTTATAATTCAATGTATCATGTTGAACACAGATTATCTTAAATGCGGGCTGACGATCTTAAAAAGGGCTTATTTTTGGGGTAGGTTTTATATTACAAGCACTTGTCTTGTATGTCCTATTTTCGGGGAAATACAGTACCACTTCTTAGTTTTTCAACTTCTGTCTTTAATTGAAAATAATTTTATACCAAAGAAATGGCACTCAGGATAGTTATAATATAGCAGACAATTGTCATAGTCCTGGAAAACCCCTTTGTTCTTTAGACAAAAGCACAAAATCTTCAAACATCGTTATGTTCTGGTGATTACCTCATAACACACACTAGTTAATGGGTTTTGCATGCATGGCCATATTCAAAGGTTGACACATGACACATTTCCACGAAGGTTTATCTTCAGAATTGTGTGTATGTGCATGAGAAGTACGGTGCTTAAACTTTCCCTTTCGTGCATACCCCATGTTAATACCATTTAGGCCTTTGGCAGATGAACGAGGCCTCAGAGCTAATCGTGGGTTTGCTCGGGTATACGGAAGATGAAGTAGCTGTCTGCACATGTCTCAGAAGAAGCATGTGTTGACCTTCACAAACCAAACCAAAAAAAAAAAAAAAGCAGAAGTGGATCTTTATGATTAATAACTATGGCCTCAGTAAGAATGTAGATTTAATGATGTGATTGTTGAGCAGTGAACAAATGACTGAACTGCGCATAAACAGAACGAGACTCGGAATTACTTGAAATATATGTGGAGAAACATTCATTGGGACAATTCCAAGAATTTTAATCAGAGTTTGTAGCAGAGGTCAGAAGACAAGCAGAAAGGCTTAAAACCGGCCAAGCCATAAAACACAGTGAAGAAAAAGGAACTAGGGAGTGCTATGTAGCAGAATTAAATTAACCAATAGCATGAGAACAGAGGCTTACAATTCAGCAGTTAAGGGCCTTGCTCAAGGGCCCAGCAGTGGCAGTTTGGTGGTCTTAAGTCTGATTAGTCATGACCTTTAGGCCATTTGTCAGACACCTGTATCGAGAGAAGAAACGTTTGGACACCTGACCATAATATTTATAGATGCTTTTTCACCATCCAATTCCACATTCAGTCCCATTACAATTACCTTCACTCTTCTGGAAAGATGTTCTACTACATTTTGGAGTGTGCTTGTAGAGATTTGTGCTCATTCAGCTCCAAGGGGTGCAGTCAGCATTCACATTCATCCCAAAGGTGTTTAATAGGATTGAGGTCAGAGCTTTATAGCAGGAGATCTTTCACTCCGGCTCATGTAAAGAATATCTTCATGGAGGTGGCTTTGTGTACAGCGGTATTGTCATGCTGGAACAGATTTGCGTCTCCTAGTTCAAGAAAAATGAAAATGTAATGCTACCACATCCAGAGACATCCTATACAATTGTGTACCTCCAACTTTGTGGGAACAGTTTTATAAAAATGACATGGCTGGAAAAGTCAGTCGATGCAGTTCTTTTGTTCATATTTACATTTACATTTACTGCATTTGGCAGTTGGCATTCGCCCTATCCAGAGCGACTTTACAATTGTCTCATTCATACAACTAAGCAGCTATGGGGTTAAGGACCTTGCTTAGGGGCCCAGGAGTGGCATCTTGATGTGGCTGTGATTTAAACTCATGACCTTTGAATCCAAACTCCAACGTCTTAACCACTAAGCAGCCACCTCCCATAAAATGTATTATTGATATTAGAACTCTTCTAAACACTGTTCTCTTTATTTCACAGGCTATTTATAAGATGGTGTCGTCTGTGATGAAGATGCCAGACGACGAGTCCACACCAGAGAAGAGGACGGATAAGATCTTCAGACAAATGGACTTGAACAATGACGGTGAGATACGAACCTATGGCTGACTAGAGCTTTTGTTTGTCGTACACTCCTCATTCTCCTCTCTCATTCTTGCTCTCTCCACACAGGTAAGCTCTCTTTGGAGGAGTTCATAAAAGGGGCCAAGAGCGACCCGTCCATCGTGCGGCTGCTGCAGTGCGACCCCAGCAGCGCCTCGCAGTTCTGAGTCCTTTAAAAACCAGGCGATTTGTGCATGAAGGTTTTCGTCTTTCATTGTTATTTGTGCTTCAGACGGAAGAGTTTTAAGAGAAAAAAAAAGTGCATCAGTTTATACTTTTAGTTTCTTTGAAAAATGGACACACATACATCCTGAAGAACAAAGACAACACCCACAAAGACGTCTTCTGATATGTCTGCTGCGCTTCGTTCGTCGGAGGGCTCGATGGTGTTTCGCCACCATACTGTAGCCGCTCGGTTTTTGGAAGGAAGGACCCTTCCTTGGATATTGTGCATGCACTCTCACTCTTCCCTGCCCTCAGTCTCTCGTCCCTATGGCTAGCTGTCATGGTTTTATTTCATTCTCCTTTCTTTATGTTTTCATATAAATGTGTATATATCTATATATATACACACACACACAGTATAAACACGTATGAAACATATTAGGAGGCTTGTGTAGATGCCTTTTTCCTCAGACAGTATTATGTAGCTCAAGTATCCAAATCCGTAAAAAAAAAAAAAAAAAGAAAACAACTCCAGTATATGCAGAAAGTGGACTGGATGTCAGGATTTGTTTGCTTATGATTTTTAATTAAGTACAAGATCCCACTGTTTCCATTTCGCTTGGTTTTTGATTACTATGGTTTTGTACATATGTATTGTTTTCTCCAAGGTTATTTATTTGTTCTCTCTTTTTTTTTTTTTTTTTTTTTTGCTTTGTAGTGTTTTATCTTTGATTTCATATCTGTGAAATCATCAGTGTTCTATCATCTTCAGGCCTGCAGCAGTGATCTCCCTTTGAAGCAAGGTTGTCTCCGAACTGCAGATCTGAAGCGTACGAAATATTCTAAGACCGTATTATAATAAGATTCAGTCTGGCGTTCCGGATCCGAAGCTTTATCGTATGGGATTTGCATCAGGCGAAATGTTTCGAAGTGTTTGGAATCAGACACTTGTAGCACATGCGATACGAGGCGCCTCTGTGTGTGTATGAATGCGAGTGTGATGTGCGCATGATTTGTGTATGCGTGTTGACTTTATAGTATCACTTTGTGTCAATTTTGACGTAATACTGTTTTTGAGCCCCAGGTTTAAGTGGCAAATCCCCCTACTTCAAAACAAATCCAATTTCAGGAATACATTCGACCCAAAATCTGAAAGAAATGTTCATATCTAGCTAATCATTTCTAGAATCTGACTTTGCATTCAATTCATTATTCTCAGAAAGTCTGTGCTTTATATAAAACGTGCTGCCAACAGTTTTGTATTGATATTGTACTTGAGATTTCAATTCCCCCAATTTTTTTTCTTATTTTTTCATCCCAACCCCTAATTTATTTTTACCCTGATTTTTTTTTTTTTTACTGCTCTACATTACTACACTATAAAACAGCAAAAAAAAAACTTTCTTTATCCAAAATAAGATTTTACCGCAGTGAGGGCGTATTTACACTCTTGATTGAAGCTTCAACTTGCTCATACTCGGTGTCACAACAACCAAGAGAAAATTTCACCTCCCCTTCTGCAACGCTTTAATCCACCTCCTACGTTATTTTTTTTTTTTGTGCATGGTAATGGAGGTTTGTTTATTCTCGCATTACCGAGTACCATGTACCGAGACCATACACGCCTCTGGTCCTTTAATGCAACTTCTCTCTATTTTTTTTTTTTTGTTTTTATGTTGCATGAACAACTCATGTGAAGACATCATGATTGCCCCTCACCCCCATCCCTTATTGCTAAAACTGATGACAAATATAACTGTGTTTCAAACTTTGTCTGGAGGTGTTTTCCATGATGCAGAAAAGCAGAGGGTTCCTACAAATTCCATTTCAAAATTTCATACTTTTCCAGACTCAAATATGTAGACTTCCCTAATGACTTTAAAAACCATATTTAAATAATGATTTTAAATGCTAACTATAACGTGCGTTATTTTACAATCTCTGATTGTCTCACATTTTTAGTCATTTAGTCACAAAGTCAATAAACCGTAGAAAGAAATGACGGAAGCGTCTTACGTTTTGCTCATGAGCTGTACAGGGACATGAGAGTTTTCAGACATTCTTTAGACAACTTTTGGGAAACGATTGAAAACGAGTGTGCACGCGGAGCATTTTAAGCGGGAAGTGGGAAGTTTATTAAGGAGACATCCAAAGCAAAATCTACCCGACCAAAATAATACTTTAATCTGTTTAGGACGGCATTTTTTATTATTTAATGCACCAAAATAATTTATATATATATATATATATATATATATATATATATATATATATATATATATATATATATATATATAAATAAAAAGCAGGCATTGAGCATAACAATACTTTTTTAATTATACACCATAATTCAATCTTTAGTTTTAACACACACACACACACACACACACACAGAACAGAATCACATTTGCCAGGCAGCAAGTTTCTCCATCCTTCAGTTTCCTCCCTTCAAGTACAGCAATTTAATTTTTCAATGCAAATGGCCCGGTGTGTATTATCAGTGAACTCGTACGGAAAGCACCACTTGTGCACAGACGTTGCACTCCGGTTTCATTTCCTTCCAAACCAGCGCACGAAACGGACCAGAGTTTGGTCAAAAGCGCATAATTAGATCCAGAAGCTGGCCCTGTTGAGTGAGGCACGGTTGAACTGTGACGACGTTGATCTGAGCTGCGCCGAGCGGCTCGAGCTGTAGGGCCATGACGCTCGCAGCAGCTCATGCTGTTCTGGGGGACGCACCAGCTCACGGTCTCTATGGTAACGGCAGGGTGGTGGGACATGGCAGGGGAGCACTGGGGGCACAGCTGCTTGGAGGGTCTTCACCTGGAAGAAAACACACACACACACACGCAGGCTTACAGTACTGCTGCAGGATGAGTCATACATCACTGGCTGTGTATACGCCCAATTTCTCAAAACACACACACAATCACTATTTAAAAATATCACAGCAAGCTAGATGGGGTCCATCAGGCCACTCATCCTTTCTTTGTTTGTTTGATTATTAAGAATCAAATCAAATCACATTGACGGGTACCTACCTCCAATGTCTATATTTGGTACATAAACGTCTCTTCAAATGACACCCCAAAAATGACAATGTTTTCTGAAGCAGCCCAGAGTCGTTTTAATGCAACCGTTGTAAGGTTTAATGTTACCAAACGCTCTTTACGAATCCAATTTCGCAAAATGGATTCCCGTTCGATTAGCATTACGTTCTGATGGCGTACGCTAGCCACAGTGACATTTGGAGATACCCATGATTGCTCTTTCACATCTGTTGTGCTTCAGTGTAGGGAAAATGCAGGTCGGGCCAAGGGCAACGATACATCCAACACGGCAATCACGATGATGGGAAATATTCTCCAGACACCCCCCCCCCCTTTTTTCCCCCCTCTGAAATGAATTTGTAGCCAAAATTTGTGTGAAGCCAAAAAAAAAAGTAATGAAACGTGCACTTAGGCACACACAAAATATTACATTTGTGTGCCAACTTGGAAGCCAATTGATCCAAGTCATGGGTTCTAAAGTGAGAAGGTCTAATCTCTGCTAAGCCACCCAGAGCTCAGAGCTAAGAAATCAGTTTGGCATCATTCTCCAACAAATCATGAAAATGTCTACTGCGTTCATTAACATGCTAACGCCGTTAGCCTTTTTTTTCCTTAGATGTTTGCCAAAACAGAAACTAGAAAATGTAATTAAAGTAATTAAAATGTGATTATATACACACACACACACACACACACACACACACACGCACACGCACACGCACACGCACTAATAGAAACTGTGATTGATTTCATTGGTAAATCAAATTGTTAGCAATTCTGGCTCCATTAAACACACACAGTTCATTTTCTAATAGTTGCTTTGCAAGCACATGGTCAAAGCTGTGCCTAAAAGTAAGCAACCACAATCTATGCATAAATGAGGAAAGCCCTGGATTGCTATTAAAACATACGGAGTGGGACATTTCTGTGGGAATGAAACTTGCTCAAGACAACCAATAGCCACACTATACTGACAAGCATAGCGACGCCTGACTTTTCCAACTATTATGTGGTTCTTCCCCAAACTGTTACCACACACTTAATATGTGATGTCTTTGGATACAGTAGAATTAAATTATCCCTTCACTTGAACTTGGAGACCCAAATCTAACAAAGTAAGATCTATGAAGATATGCTTTACATGAGTTGAAGTAGGAGATCTTGAGTGGCCTGCTATAAAGCTATAGACATATAAACCCTGCTATAGACCTCACCTACACCAGTACCTGAGTTTACTTAAACCCTTGTGGCTGAATGAGCACAAATCTCAACACTCCAACATCTGGTAGAATTTGTACCTTTTTTTCTTTTTTCTTATCACCACATCAGCTTTTATAGCAATGTTCATAGCGAAAGCTAGGTTCAGTTATACTATTATAAAACTCAAGAAGTTGTTTAAAAAGATACATTTTTGCTGAAAAAATCTTAGAATAAAATTTTGATTAACCTAAAGAAAAACTATCAACAGAATAAAACAAGTTTCTCAAAGGGGTATAAGTATTACAGTAAGCAAAATATGCTTAATGGACATTGGATTTTGACCGGATGGACATTTTGGGGAATTTTCTCCTGATAATAAAGATTTGTGAGTTCATTTTGAGTGTTCTATCGTGCTTTGTGTAGATTGGTAAAATGAAAAATCATCTAGTGGAACATCTTCTAAGAGATTTGGAGGTTATTATAAGAGTAAATAGGGACTAAATGTGCAATGGGATGTTCAAAAAGCACATACCAATCTAATGTTTGGGTGTCAACAAACTACCCTCTATATAGTGTATATTAACTGCAACAATTTCAACTGCTGTTTTAAAATACCTCAGGATTATAATGAACAAAACATGAACAAATTAATATCCTGGAGTTTTGTAGGTTGTGCCCTTTCATGCTTCATCTGGTATTTCCAAATCCCAACTCCATATTCTATTCATTAAACTAATACTCTAGATAACAATAAAGGTCCTGCCTGCATTCAGAACTTCAACATCTAGGCTTCTGTAATAAAACGGGTTTACTAAGCCTAGAATTATAACTAAGATCAAATATAAACTTATAAACAGATATATGATTAATATGTTTCTACTATCCAAATGACAAAACGTGACGTGTGTGTGTGTGTGTGTCAGCCCCCTAATTTTACTGAGAATGATCCAAAATAATGTGTATTAATAACATAAGGTTCTTCTCCTGCATAACTACTGACTCATAAGTCAATAAAATTATTACAAGAAATCATAATTAAATTCAAGAAAGATGGTGTAATCTAGTCAGTGAGGTTTTGTAAAAGGAATTCTGCATTAGATTGTGGTTTGAATGAATTTTTTTTCCAGTTTTGAGTCATCTATAATGTCACTGCCTCTAAATATGACCTTCAACAAGAATAAAACCATCATGTTATCATATTGTACAGTTTAACAGCTTAAGCATGAACAGAAAGTGTTACACACCGATCCAGTCTCGCAGTGCATGCTTGTTTCGCGTCGGATGAAAGAGACGGCCGCGGCACAGCAGCGGCCCGAGATCACCATCTCCACCACGCTCATTACAATCAGCGGCACCCACAGGACCAGAGTGGTTCCCTGAGAGCACAGAGAGGAGGAGACAGCTTACTGCATTCGTGCCCACACATCGTAGCAGGGTTTGATGAAAAAGTGGTCAATATGTTCTAGCAACAATTTAAGCCATAGTGCTAGCAATCAGCTCGCCGGGGGATCGCCAACATGAAGTGAACAGAAGATCATTTCGCGGTGATGGAAAAAAACGCTCTCGAAAACAAGAGTCGGCGTGATTTTGTGCAGAAGGGCTGCTGTGAGAGAACACAATTTGTTTAAATCAAAGGTTTTTGGAAAGCGGAGACAAGATGAAGAAACAGAATGGGGAAAATGACGAGAAAAGGAGAAGAGCGTTATTCTGTGTTCTTGAAGGATCAAGAGAAATTCCATTCACTTAATGTGGTAATACAGTACGTCAAATAATGGACATAGCGACAATGCAGTTCAATAGCAATCATGGATCTAGAAATTTCAGAAATATGTGCACCCTTTGTAAAAATTACATAAAATTAATAACACACGTAATGAGTGAAATCTTCAGCATACATCATCATACCATCTTTAAAAAAAGGTTCTAATCTTTCTCTAAGTTACACAAACGTACAAAGCAACTAACACTATGAATGTGTGGATCATAAGAATTGAAAAATGTAAAATAATAATAATAATAATAACAATAATAATAATAATAATAATAAGCTAGCCTGTTATTCCTCCAGGGGGCAAAACAGATCAATAAAGTCAGTGGCATATTTTCAGATTAATGACAAACTGTGCTAATGATTTAATGTTCCTTTAACAAGCTGAAAATGTGTGCTCCATGTTTAATGACAATTTTTATGCCTCAAGAATATATCGATCAGATAAATACTGAGAAATAAACCTATAGAAGAGCAGCACTCAGTCTGCTATATATTTCCTGCAATGACTGTTTTAGGATAGCTCACTTCACATTGGACTAAAAATGATAGAAGAAAAAAAAAAACTGTGAGAATATGCATTGCATTTGTAACTCTTTGCTATTAGTAAGTGTTGCTATTTGTGTATATTTTATATGCATTACTGGATACACATATACATACACACATACATACACGACTTGGTAGGACTATTATTCCAACCACTAAGGACAGATTCATAAATAACCTGCCTGATTTATCTCAGTTTCACATTAAACCCATAACTGCTGATCATCTTGATGAGATGGCGAACAACATAGACCTTATCCTCACTAGCACTTTAGACACTGTTGCCCCCATCCGGTTAAAAAAGGTTCGAGAACAAGCACCTGCACCTTGGTATAATAGTCATACGCATGCCCTAAAGAGAACAACACGTAATCTGGAGAGAAAATGGAGGAAAACTAAATTGGAGGTATTTAGAATTGCGTATAAAGACAGTATGCTCAGCTACAGACAGGCGCTAAAAGCTGCTAGAGCTAAACACCTGAGCAAACTCATAGAAAATAACAAAAACAATCCCAGGTTCCTTTTCAGTACAGTCGCTAAATTAACAACAAATCAGGGATCTGAAAAATGTGTTCCATCACAGTTTAGTAGTGAAGACTTTATGAATTTCTTCACTGAAAAAATAGATAACATTCGAAAAACAATTGTGGCAGTTCAACCTCTGACAGCATCTCCCGACACAATCGTACTTACAACCCCACAACTACACTGTTTTACATGTATAGGACAGGAAGAGCTGTATGATGCTATTATGAAAGCTAAATCAACAACATGTCAGTTAGATCCAATTCCCACTAAACTACTGAAGGAAGTGTTATATACAGCTGGTGAGCCTCTTTTAAATATTATTAACTCCTCACTATCGTTAGGTCATATCCCTAAATCCCTCAAGTTAGCAGTTATTAAGCCCCTCATTAAAAAACCTAATCTGGATCCAAGCACGCTATCGAATTACAGACCAATTTCAAATCTCCCATTTATGTCTAAGATTTTAGAAAAGATTGTCGCTGCCCAGCTATGTAACCACTTGCAGGAGAACAATATCTTTGAAGAGTTTCAGTCAGGTTTTAGGCCCCATCATAGCACAGAAACTGCTCTAGTTAAAATCACTAACGACCTGTTTTTAGCTTCAGACCAAGGCTACATCTCCCTATTAGTTTTACTAGATCTTAGTGCTGCGTTCGACACTATAGATCATGATCTTCTCCTCGATTGCTTACAGAATTACATCGGTATTCAGGGACAGGCATTAAGCTGGTTTAAATCCTACCTGTCCAATCGTTACCATTTCGTAGATTTAAATGGAGAGCTATCCAGGATAATGCTAGTAAATTATGGCGTGCCACAAGGGTCAGTTCTGGGACCCCTGCTTTTTACAATATACATGCTTCCATTAGGAAATATTATTAGAAGGCATGGAATTAGCTTCCATTGTTATGCTGATGATACCCAGCTATATATTTCATCCAAACCAGGCGATACAGCTCAATTAGCTCGCATAACTGAGTGTGTTGAAGAAATAAGAGATTGGATGACCCATAACTTTCTGCTATTAAATTCTGATAAAACGGAGATTTTGCTCATCGGCCCAAAAAATAGTACACAGAAGCTCCAGCATCTCAGCCTGCATTTAGACGGTTGTTCTGTAACTACTAGTTCAACGGTAAAAGACCTGGGAGTTATTTTAGACAGCAACTTATCTTTCAAAAATCACATCAATCAAGTTACAAAAACAGCCTTCTTTCACCTTAGAAATATTTCTAAGCTAAGAAATATGTTATCTATATCTGATGCAGAGAAGCTCGTCCATGCGTTTATGACCTCTAGAATAGACTACTGTAATGCATTACTAGGTGGATGTCCTGCATCATTAATAAACAAGCTTCAGTTAGTTCAGAATGCCGCAGCAAGAGTTCTTACTAGGTCAAGAAAATACGATCATATAACCCCAATCTTATCGTCCCTACATTGGCTTCCTATTAAGTTTCGAATAGACTACAAACTACTGCTACTCACTTATAAAGCACTAAATGGTTTGGCTCCCATGTATCTATCCAGTCTCTTAACACGCTACAATCCGTCACGTTCCCTGAGATCTCAAAACTCTGGGCTTCTAGTAGTTCCTAGAATAGCAAAGTCCACTAAAGGCGGTAGAGCATTTTCACATTTAGCTCCTAAACTCTGGAATAGTCTTCCTGACAGTGTTCGGGGCTCAGATACACTCTCCCAGTTTAAGTGTAGATTAAAAACATATCTTTTTAGCAAAGCCTACACATAACACACATCACACACATCACATCATAACCTTGTGCTCCAGAACATCTGATCACATGCACATTATCAACTTGTGCTGTTAATATCATGAACAGCAGCTACGCTAATTCCTCTCCACTGCTTCTCTTTCTCTCCCCATCCCGAGGCATCCTGAGGTTTGGCCAGCTCCAGTCACGTCCCACCTCGTGAAGATTATGGACCTATGGATGATCATGGAGAAGTAGATGCCGAGTGTTTAAAGGCCCTGGCATGGAGAAGCTGATGCTGGATCTATGATGATCACAAATTGTTCTGTATTGTTGAAAGATTTATGACCAAACTTTTGATGTCACCCATATGAGGATGGGTTCCCCTTTGAGTCTGGTTCCTCTCAAGGTTTCTTCCTCATATCATCTAAGGGAGTTTTTCCTTGCCACTGTCGCCACGGCTGCTCATCAGGGACAAACGCACACCATTCACCTTCACTGTTGTTTTCTGTAAAGCTGCTTTGAGACAATGTCTGTTGTGAAAAGCGCTATACAAATAAACTTGACTTGACTTGACTTGACTATATAGACAAAAGTTTGTGAAGACCTGATCACATGATTTGTATGTGCTTTTTGAACAGCCCATTCCGTATTTAGTTTCCTTTTACTCCTATAATAACCTCCACTCTTCTGTAAACGTTCCACTAGATTTTGGAGTGTGCTTGTGCTCATCAGCCATAAGGGTGTTAATAAAATCAGTAGTGATGAAGGTGAGTCAGAAATCCAAATCATATCAAAAGGTGTGCTGTAGATCAGGTCACCCAAGCTCTTTCAATTCAGCCTATGTAAAGAATATCTTTTTGGAGCTGGGCACAGGGGCATTGTCATGCTGGAACGTTTTCGAGTCTTGTAGTTTACCTAGAAGGGAAAACGTTATGCTACAGAATCCAAAACACATTGTAAAGAATCTAGAGAACTTTGAGGTGGCAGTTTTGGGCAGAAGCACACACACACACACACACACACTGCAAGAATGATTTTGTTAATGCAATGTAGGAATGTACCGTTTCCCCTCTAAATAATTCTGGGTACAAATGTTGTCCCAAAGCAATATCCAGCAAACGCATTTAGAGAGACTGCAATGCAATTTACTTTAATAGGTAATAACCTAACAAAAAATAAAACAATAAAAAATAACCTTACTATTAGCTATAATGCAACCTATATTTTTTTTTCTCCACATAAAGGAGAAAAACAAAGTAAATCACCACAATCTCCACAGTGGTTTAAAACGTTAGCAAACATTTACTTCTACCATGTAAATATGTCCAGCCAGAGGCACCCTACTTTATTCCCAATTTACACCCACGATCAGCAGATTATTTAAAGAATAAACATGGATTTACGTTAACTCTATCAAAAAAAAAAAAAAAAAAAAAAAAAGGATTGCAACAATATAATGTAATTTCTGGTTAGTTGTCTTTCTGTCCCAAAGCAAATATTATTATAGTGATATACTGCATTGCCAGACTATTGTATTGTATTGCCTGATTAGCAACTCACATAAATTCGTGTGGGGTCAAACGGACACTCAAAAGTGATGCTGAAGTAGCTCATGTCATCAGGTAAGTTGCAGTGGAGCAGAAGGCCTTTGGTGCCGTTAATTAACGTCCAAACCAAAGCGACCAGCAGGCCGACGACTGAAGCAGCAGCCAGCGTGCCCCCTACTGCACTCAGCATGCATACACCCCACATCTACACAAACACAGTACAAACAGATCAGTGAGACGGCCTTCTCCTTTTTTTGATCTTTAGATTTTTCTAGAACAAGGGAAAAAAGAACAAAGATACTACACTTGTATGTTAAACCCTAAGATTAACACCCACCGCGTTAAGCCAATAAGATACCAACACTGCCCTAAACACCAAAATAAAATTAAATATACAAATTAAATTATTTACCAAAGACAATTTTGACAATCCTACTTTTTTTTTCAAAACAAACTGTGTGTGTGTGTGTGTGTGTGTGTGTGTGTGTGTGTGTGTGTGTGTGTGTGTGAAGCAAACCGGTTTTATTACCTCTGTATTTATAACAAAAGTTCACTGTAGAAACACTTTTCTTTGCATTTTATGAGGTTTTTTATTATTTTTTTATCTTATTGTCTACATTTGATTATTGTAACCTGTTTTTTCCTCATTTACATCCAATAAGCAGCAAATTTATGAAGCAAATATGCTACATAAAGCATTGCAACTTAGGTACTTTACTATTAATAACTCATATGAACCACTACAGGGTGACCCCACAAAAATAATTAATTATTAAATAAAATAAAAAAAGCACCTTATTTAAAGGTAATTTTAAGGAAAAAATTCAACCATCTTCAGGTCAGTAATTTTCAACTTCAATCAGAATGATTAATGACGATTAAATATATATTCAGATGATGTTATTGAAAAGTCAAAAAGGGCAATTTGAGATTGCTATTAACATGCAGTGGACTGAGGAATCACTGAAAGCAAAGATGAAAGTGTGAGATTGAAAAAAAGAAATTGATGTGCTTTCGGTAACGAACTATATGGCTTGAACAATCAGAATGAAAATAAATCAGAATGGGAATAGCAAATTTCTCCATTCAGACTTACCAGGACTCTGTTCTCATTTCTAGAAAGGACTATAGTGAGCACTCCGTTCAAGATTCCCTGCAGAGACGTTAGGGAAAGCAATGCACAAGATAAAAAATCAAACTTATTGTGCTGTAGCTGTAAAACATCTATATTTCCATTGTTGTATCAGTGAAATACATTATTAGGTAAACCTGAATTTGTAGGAACATAGTGGTGGTTGTTTGTAAGCATTTAAATATGGAAAAGACTAAAATATTGTCTAAAATAATGGAAATTTAAAATTTCAAAATTAACTAAACTATATGGACATTTGGGAGCCAAATCAATACAACAAATTCTTCTAATTGTCCTGAATTCATCCAGGTCACACTGCCCAGGCCAAGAATGTTTGTTGACATATATTAGTGCTCAGTGCGTAGTGATGCAAGTGTGTGTTTGCACTGGCATTTCTCACCACAAGACCGGCTGCTAGAGCCAAAATGTTGGAGATGGCGTACTCCAGTGTCTGGGTGTTGAGGCTGATATGTCTCAACACTGTACCATGGACCAGAGCCGCCAACAGGAAATTTACATGACCCACCAACACCATACACAGGCCCATCTTCATTAGAGTCTTGGTCTGCTGCAGACTAACACAGGACACTCCTGAGACAGAAACACAACACAAAGACACAAAAACTGTTTACACAAAAAAGAAGTTTGGAAACACCTATTTTTTATGGATTTTGAGAAACATGTTTCTTTCGATTCTATGCAACAAACTAGATAATACAACAGTATAAATATTTTGCCCAAACAAATATATAAATGTGCAGATGTTAAACCTTTTTAATGAAAAATCCTCCCTAAGCATGAATAAACTGGGGCATCCAGACAGTTCATTTCTCCAGCTGAAATGCTTTGCCATGCCTCTTGTAAAACCTGCCAAATGTGTTCTTCACTAGTTGGATATTGCTTTCTGACCTTGTGATCCAGATCATCCCAGATCAGTTAAATAGGATTTAGCTGCGGTGACTGGGCAGACCATTCCATGTTAGAGAACACCCAAGCCCACTGTTTGCTCGCTTACTTAAAGAGGTTGGAGGTATCATTCATGGCATTTTCTTGTTGCTGCAGGCCAGACAGAATTACATGGTGTTAAAGATAGTAGCCATGCTAGTTGAGGATTCCTTTTGCCTGGAATCATTCTCCAACCCTCCCGCCTTGAAATCAACCCCAAACCATTAAGCTTCCACCTCCATGTTTGACTGTGGGTTTGATGCAGTCTGATAACATCTCTCCTATTCTCCAGCTAACACAAGTTCTTTTGTTATCGCAAAACATGTCTCATTTAGACTTTTTTTTATTCATTCAATGTCCAGTTCATGTATGTTTTTGTCTTTTATCTAGATTGTTCGATTTAAACAAAAGGAGTATGTGTCTCAAAAACCAAACAAACACTGTATATACACCAATCATGCATAACATTATGACATTATAACATTATGAGCAGTGAGTAAATAACACTGATTATCTCTTCTCTCATGGCACCTGTTAGTGAGTGGGATGTATTAGGGTGCAAGTGAGCATTTTGTCCTCAAATTTGACGTGTTAGATGCAGGAAAAATGGATAAGCGTAGAGATTTGTGCGAGTTTGACGAAAGCCAAATTGTGATGTCTAGATGACTGGGTCAGAGCATCTCCAAACTGCAGCTCTTGTGGATGTTCCCATTCTGCAGTGGCCAGTATCTATCAAAAGTGCTCCAAGGAAGGAACAATGGTGAAACGGCGACAAGGAAGTTGAGGTGTGGTCCAATACAACAGATGAGCTTCTTAGTTCGAAGTTAATGCTGTTAATGATCCATGGGTCAGAACAGTTTTGGCAGCAAAAGGGGGACCGACACACTATTAGACAGGTGGCCATTGTATAGTGACCCATGGCTGTATGGATCACTAAAACTGCTCTTCTAAAATTGTTCAATATTTGAGCAAAACCTGTTCATGTAAAAATAGCGTTCATTTCCTTCAAGCCAAAAACAGGCCCCAGCTATGTATTCACTACAACTGCAATGAACATCTTAAGAACAGTTCACTATTCACAAAGGTAAACTTATTGTGATACATGAAACATTACAGATGAATCCAGAAATCACTTTAATAATAACTTTGTGCCAGATCATGGATAGAATCAATAAGCTGAGGCCTCAAACACAAACTGATGTTCTCCAAAAGAGTTCTCCTTCTAGTGACTAGCCATCCTGCTCAGTTTACTTCGTAGCAGTGTAAGGATGCTTCACGTTCACTTCTGGGACATTCCTCTGTAGTAAAAAAAGATTTTGTAGCAGTGGTGGCAATCACCTCAGAAGTTAGATGACTTGTTAGGTTTAAATATTGGTCTCTTTGGTAAGTTAGCAGCATTGTCACTGAAAGAATTAAGATACCACCATACAGCCATCTACATGCTTTTACTGAGGAGCGGGCTTGTTGGGACATGTGGAATATGAAAGATAGGTAACATGGGAAAGGTTTTTCAAAGTGCACAAAGCCTCCCTCCACTACTGCCATCTGGAGATCAACATGAGGTATTACAACAAGGTTCTTCAAAGTTAACACCATGCTCTGCCTTAGCCCAGGTGCAGCAATCATCTCAAAAACACCATTCCATTCAGTCCGAAGGGCGTCAGTTGTTCATGCAACACAGTTTATCATCCAAATGATTCTCACCACCATGATCAAATTAGGAGGGGTAAAATAGAGTTCCTGTTCTCTGTGGTCCTACAAATCATAGCACATAACAGCTAGAGATTCTTAACCTCCTGAACTCAACTGACATCACTGTACTGTACTGGAAAAAATGTAGAATGGGTGTTTTTGGCAACATTCTAATGAATGCATGCAAACACACAGAAGGTATGCAGGTCATATTCACTGCTTCTGGTGCTTATCTTTTTATTTTGGAAAGCAAACCAGTCTTGCAACTCAAACACAGAGAAATGAAAATGCCCTTCGATTCCAATGCAATTCAAACTACCAGTTTTAAAATTTACATGTACGACCTATCGAACAGCAAGCATACATAATGTTATCTTTAGTGATTAGTTCGAAATGTAGCTATAAACTGCTGTGACTTTTTACAACGCTAAAGAAAACACCTGAACCCTAAAAAAAAACAAAAACAAAAACAGATCTCTACTTCTTCAAACATGAAGTCGTATGTGTAAATGTATTCACCCAGGCTTATAACAACATGAAGTTCAAATGAATGCAATTGAACTGGTTTGTTGTTATATACACAGAAGAAACCTCCATTCCAAAGACAGTAAGAAGAAGGTTCAACAACTACCTAGTCATGTTTGAAACCTTTCATTAGAAGGTTCTTTTTATCAGAAATTTGGCACATTATCTCCCATTGTCTCCGGCGATCAACTGCTCAAGCGGCGAACTACAGAAACACGATTTAGAACAGAAAGTTAGAACAGTAAGTCCAGTATTGATCACACAGTGAGGTCAGGGTAACGATGCTGCATCACAAATGTCATCTCAATTAATCATTATACACAGTGGCATGGTGAGGTCTTTAACCTTAACTGGGAATGTTCGGTTTTATGATGGGAACAGAAAGGTTTCAATGAGTGTTAGAGGAAACCAAAGCCCTGGGATGTTCTGGAATGTTAGAAGAGAATAAGCATTCATTTTGGACAAGTACAATCATGGCATGTGGAGCAAAGTGTCCCAAATTAATCAGAACACAAATGCAGCATTTCAATATTCTGCTTTATCATGATGGGCAGCAATCTGTTTAGAAATCCAAACCCATAGCCATAAGAACTATTTATTTATTTCTGAGTGCACTCTTAAGTTGTGTGGTTTATCCCCAAATTACTGATAAAACCACCTCTAACCTGACTTCATCTGAGCTGCCAGTCTGTGACAGTCTATAACACATGTACCTGGTGCTCACCTGAGTTATCCATTCGATCCTCCGTCTTCAGTGGTCTTTAGGTCAACCTCAAGTTACACACCGAATTCAGGCACGACGACGCACATTTTACGGAACGGTTCACTTGGCAGGATTCACACCTACACCGGTTTAAATTCAGCAGCTCCAAAAAAACGCAATAGGTGTACGCAGCCGAAATGCGCATGCGCACTAAGACGCACTCTTTTTAAACAGCAGGTATGAAAGCACAATATGTTGACTTGTGATGTGAAATATATCAATAATATAAATAAAAAATTCCTGTGAACTTTATGAAGAATTAGTTTATTACTTGATAAAGTTTATAATTTGCTCATACACAAAAAAAAACTCGATACATTTTTTTTTTTTTACTTAAAAATCTGTTAAAAATGTCAAATATTTAAATGTATATATTTATGTATGGATGTATTTTTTGTTTTTTGTTTTTATAAACGCTTTTAGTATTCAATAATAAAACAAAATCCCTACAGATTTGGAAAATGACTCTTTTGAGTAATTTGAATCATTGTACAAATGACTCCTATCATTGACTCACAGGCTCATTCGACTCTGGGGTTTTATAGGATTTTCGTTGTTTTCCATTAGTAAAGTACATGGCACATTATAGATTAAACAAAGTGTGTGATGAGGGCATAATAATACTAATTATAAATCTTCATGTGACTTGATACACTCATCTAGCTAACTATAAATAAAGGATATGTCCACATTTATAATCAAATGTTAATTTTAGTTGAAAATTGATTAATTATGCTTTTCGTGTCATTAGGGAAGTGTATATATCGTTTATCTTTATACCCCCCTTAAACTCCTCCACCTTCTTCACCTCTTCTCCCTGCAACCGCACCACTCCACTGCCTTCCCTCTCATTCACACACATGTACTCTGTCTTACTCCTACTGACTTTCATTCCCCTTCTCTCCAGCGCATACCTCCACCTCTCCAGACTCTTCTCCACCTGCTCCCTACTCTCACCACAAATCACAATATCATCCGCAAACATCATAGTCCACGGAGACTCCTGTCTGACCTCGTCTGTCAACCTGTCCATCACCACTGCAAACAGAAAAGGGTTTAGAGACGATCCTTGATACTGTCCAACCTTCACCTTGAACCAGTCTGTCATTCCTACTGCACACTTCACTGCTCCTCATACATGTCCTGCACCACCCTCACATACTTCTTTGACACACCTGACTTCCTCATACAATACCACAACTTCTGACCTTCTCTATACTTCTCCATCAATATTTTTAAAGCAAATAATGCATCTGTGGTGCTCTTCCTCATCATAAAACTATACTGTTGCTCACAGATGGTCAACTCTTCTCTCAGCCTGTCTTTCATTACTCTTTCCCATAACTTCATGGTGTAACTGATCAACTTAATTCCCCTGTAGTAACTGCAGGTCTGCACATCTCCCTTCATACACTCATCTAGCTAATTAAAAATAAAGGATATTTCCACATTTATAATCAAATGTTAATTTCAGTTGAAAATGTATTAATTATTATTTTTTTGTCATCAGGAAAGTGTTCATCTATCTTTTATATTGCATATAATATTATTCTTATTATTCTTATTCTTATTCTTATTATCATCTTTCCCCTTATCGTAATTAAGTTTAAGCACCAGATCAATTGCAATGTAAGAGGAGGACAAACTGATATTTGAAGAGGGAAAATATGGGGGAAAAAACAGGACGTGCAAACTTAAATGCACCCCAAACCAAGTACCGCTGCTTCAGTTTGCTTTAGGTCAATTAAGTCAAGTCAAGTCAAGTTTATTTCTATAGCGCTTTTCACAAAAGACATTGTCTCAGAAATCAACAGTTAAGGTGAATGGTGTGCATTTATCCCTGATGAGCAGCCATGGCGACTCCAGTCCAATTAGACAGGACTGATCTAAGTAGTAACTGGTCCTTGTGCACAAACTGCACATATCTGGATATTAAGAATAAGCACAAATCCACCGCTCACCACAAGGTAGAGAATAAAGATTTGTAAAGTACAATGTAGCGTACTGAATACTAGAGGGCGCTGTTTTCATGTTTTAAAACTTTTTTTTACTTAAAAAAAAAGAGTACGAGTAAAGTAATAATGACTGGTTTGATTTATTATTTTAAAAAATGAATTACAACAGATCAATTTAATAACAATAATAATAGTAATAACAATAATAGTAATAATAATAATAATAATAATAATAATACATTTATATATTTTTGTTGTTTTTCAAAAGAAAAGACATTTCTGATCAAAGTACTCTGCAGTCATAATATGAACTTTATATATATATATATATATATATATATATATATATATATATATATATATATATATATATATATATATACATACACAAACACACTAATCATGTAAAGTAAGCTATATCATTGCAAGAAAACAAGAAAAATTCAAGAATTATGAATAAACAATTATTATATACACACAAATTGCAATTACATTTAAACAGCTGGGTTTCATTCTTGAAGATATTAAGGATGATATAAAAATATTTTTCTCACCAGCTGAGACATTAATGCTCTGAATTAATGCTACTTCTCCTCCATCATAATTGACATTAGCATCTTTAGATTAGATGAAAATACTCCTTTTAATAATCAAAAATAAAAATCCTTTAAAAAAAATAAACATAGCAAGAAAAACTTCAAATAACAATATGTATTAAAATGATACATTTTAAGATACTGAATGAGCCTGTTGTTTTAGGATTGCTTTTCTGCCTTCTCAGGGCAAGCTAATTTATAGTCGATTGTGTTCAGTGGCATGTTACACTCATCACACGCTGGCTCTCCACACCTTTGCCTTGTGACATGGCTTCCCGTGTGGGTGAGATGCAAAATGCGCATGGCGATCAAGTAGAAGATCTCGGCCACGTTCAGGATTATGCAGACGGCTGAAGCCCCGACCATGAAGTATGTGAAGATTCTTTTTTCAGTGGGTCTTGCGATGTAGCATGTCACCTGTCTGCAGGGTTCCACGTCACACACCACGCTGCGAGGCATATCAAAGTTGTGGTAGATCATATGCAACAGGTAAAGGAATCCCACTTCTACACCTGTCTTGACGAACAGGCTCATAAAATATGTCCACCACAGACCTCCATGTTTCTGCCCGGGGTTATCGTAGAGTTTGGCCCCGTCGCTGTGGGTGAGTTGGTATTTGCGCTCACGATCTTCACGGTACCACACATGCATTACAACCAAGAAGGACGGGCAGGTCACAAAGATGAGCTGTAAAGCCCAGAGACGTGTGTGGACAATGGGGAAGAAGTAGTTGTAGCAGGCATTGGGGCAACCGGGTCTTTTGGTGTCACAGTCGAATTCTTTTTGGTCGTCTACCCACACGCGCTCAGCAGCCACCACAAACACCATGACGCGGAACATGAACACCAGAGTCAGCCAGATGCGTCCGAAACCAGTCGAGTATTTGTTTACCCCACTGAGGAGCGATTCGAGAGTCTTCCAATCCATGTCAGTGCAAGTTTTATCTCGCGTGGGTCAGAAAAGTTTAGAGAGGTTTTTACACTGTCCAAGATTGTTAAGGAATCAAGGATGTTGACTTCAGACAGTGAAACTTCCTGACAGCAGTCAAACCTTTATAAAATAATAGAAAAAAAATCTCATTATTGCACGCTGAATATAAATCCGAATTTTAATATTTGTTAATTGTACTATTACATCTGTATATATACACTAAATCGATCAAATTCCTAAAGAAACGATTATTATTTAGACCACTTTTATTAGAATAAAACAACATTATTAATTCCATCAGTTTCCCAACCGTAATGCCAGTATACACTCTATCCTCTATCCTGTTTTACTCTTTTCCCTCCTCTTATCAAACTCAATGCAATTCATCAAAACCAGATTAAGCCAAATTCTATTAATCAGCTCTTTGAGATCCTAATCTGAGTGAAATTAGGTTTGTTAGAGCAGCAATAACACTACATTGTGAAGGACAGGATGTACTCCAGGACCAGGACTGGAAACCTGTTGACTGCATGATTGTTCTGGTCTATTTAATACCTAAATAAATTATTTACCAAGGTGCATATTACTTTCCAAAATAATATCCAGACAACAATTATAATGAAGATTTCATACCTATAATGTTGTTTGATCCATCAGTATAATTCTTTGATGACTAGAACTTCTTGACCTGCTTACCAGCTTACCAGGTTCCTCTCAAACATCTGAATAGTAGCACTTTGTGTGTCCACAGGTTTTGTCCTATGTTTCAGAAGGAGGTGTGGTTTGGGCACTTTAAAACTTATCTTGACATGAACTTGATATGGGAGGAAACCCACTTTAAAGTGACCAGAGTCCAGAGTCTTTCATAGTGCGAGTCCACTACAGTGCAGATACGGTAAAAGCATTACAGTGCCTTGTATTTCTCTGGATCTTTTAGTTATATAGTGTACATATTATAACAATAAAATTTTGAAAATACAATATATAATTTTGTACTTTTGGAACCAACATTTCTTGTGACAGCATCCTCTTCAGATCAACATAACATATTATATACACAACTTAAAAATAAATTCACCTGGAAACTCATGTCGTGTGTCATGTTTTTAACGTAAAATGTAAACCTTTATTATCTATATTATCACATCCTGTGTAACTGTTCAGGCATAGAGCTTATCTAAATGCGTAATTGTGAAAGAATATTTACTTTTGTTTTGGTGCCCGGCCTCACCAGCCAGCCTCCGCCAGGTACCTATGACTCAAATCTGAACCGGATTAACAGATATTCTTTATTTACTTAAGAAATGAACCATTATAACAAAAAGTCTGAACTTGGATAAGCACATGATGTGTCGTAAGGCTAACCAGCTATTATTTTTGAGTTAGGCGTGAGTGATACGGGACGGGGCAGACAGAAATGTGCTGATTAATCAGGTTGTTTGATTTTCGGGGAGTTGCTTTTAAAGGTCCAGCTAGTGCAATATGATCTGATAGTGGGTGTTTCTGCATTGTACATTCAAAAAATAATAAATAGATAAAATACGCACACAGACACACACACACACCGGCAAATGCACAGACTACTGTACCTCTGTCAAAAAACACTCAGATTTTAGAATAGTAAATGATCTAATTTTTTTTTTCCACTGTATGTTCAAGTATTTCTAGCTACATGTTCTAACAAAAAATAATGTTAAAGGTACTTCTGAATGAGTTATGGCGATTTAACCTGCAACAATAATAACCTATTGATCCTTTTGCATGTTTATTACAGGCAGTTTCTTTCAGTTTTCTTGGCAAGCAACACAAGAAATACCTCAAGCTTGCACATCATAGTTTCACATTTCATGTTTCAGTTTTATTACTTTCATTCATTTACACATCTTTAGTAAAATGCTTTGTTCTGGCCAAGGACACACACAAAATCTCTGAGTGCGAAGCAGGAGAATTTAACCCAGATGGGACACCAGTTCATTTTATAAGCAAATCGAAATAGCATAGTTTTTGTACAGTGGGAAAAAAACAGGAAAATCCTCCCAAGAACACATGAAACTTCACACATACAGTGTCTCATAAGTAATACATTGGTCTAATTAAAAAAAATGTATATGTATATATTTTTTTTTTTAATATAACAAACTATAACGTTGAAAATAAATACAGCAAGGTTCCAAATTGGGTTAGAAAAGCATGTATTCATATGCATTCTCTAAATGACAAAGTATTGAATGTAAATTGCAATTAATGACATTAATGAATTGAATATTCAATAAATCATTTGTTCATCTCTGTTGATTTTTAATAAAATGGCTACGTAAAAGCACTAATGCACTTGATTAGCTTTGTCGAACAATGCAACATCAGCCATGTTATCCTGATTATGCTTGTTCGCCTGTGAAGAGGCGGTGGCGATGCGTCTTTCACGTTTGTTGAGTTTGTGCGAGACGGCACATTCGTGGCATCGCTTACAAAGGAGATAGAGTATCTCGCAGAGGGTCAGCAGGATACACACCAAGCTGACCACCACGAGGAAGATGGTGAAGATTCGCTTCTCTGTAGAACGACTGATATAGCAGTCAGTCACTTGAGGACAGGGAGCCTCATGACACCTCACCAGCAAAGGAAAGAAGGTGGCCTCGTAGATGTAGTACACAAGAAAGATGAACACGGCGTCCACTGCCATCTTAAATATGAGGCTGAAGAGGTACGTCCACCACAGCCCGCCTCGCTTCTTGCTGGTGTCTGTGTAGAGATGGGTACAGCCCTCACCGTGCTTCAGCTGGTGCTTCCTCTCACGGTCGTCCCTGTACGCTACATGTAGGACAACCAGGAGTGACGGGCACGTGACAAAAATTAGCTGGAGTGCCCAGAGACGAGATGGAGATATGGGAAAGAAATGGTCATAGCAGACATTGTGGCAGCCTGGCTCTCTGGTGTTGCAGTCAAACTCCTTTTGCTCATCACCAAACACCTTCTCAGCAGCCACCAGCAGCACCAGCAGACGGAAGATGAACACCACAGAAAGCCATATGCGACCGAAAGCAGTCGAGTACTTATTGACGCCACTGACGAGTCCCTGAAGAAAAGCCCAGTTCATTTTCACGCTTTTTTTTTTTTTAATCGTGTGGTCGGCTCCTGACGCTTGCTCCAACTGCCTGAGGTGTGTCACTCACTACAGCTATTATGTGGACAAAGGGTGACCAACCCTGTGAAGTAAGCACACACAGCAGGGTGAGTGTATGAAAGAGAGAGTCTGAAGCTACCAAGATAACAAGTAAACACTGGGCCGCCTTGTTAACCTGATGCAAGAGTCCCTAGACATTTACTTTGAAAATAAAGTCTCTGTTATCAGATTCAACAAAATCAACTAAGGTGTTACTATACAGGGGGATGCTGCTTTTAGCATGTATATATAAATATTTTATTAGAATGTAGGATGTCTTCCTGCAAAGATCGTGCCGGATAAGGAGTCAGTATGACAACACTGTGGAAAAAACAGTCAATTACATTCCCAGCATTTACAGAGCGACTTACAATTATCTCATTTATACAACTGAAGAATAAGGGCCTTGCTCAAGGGCCAGCAGTGACAGCTTAGTGTCACCACTATTTAAACTCGCCACCTACTGATCAGAAGTCCAAGCATGGAAACGTCAACTTGCCTCAAGATGCTTGAAAACTTTCCTCACACGGCGAATATCTTGCTTTTATAAGATAAAATGTCAGTGATCTTCTTGCAACGAAGTCTTGTCATTTTTAGACCTACAGAGCTTCGGAAACAAGTTTGGAAACATCTAGTCCTTTATGCTTTTTGATATACATGTGCCTATTGTTTATATGCAACAAACTTGTTAAAAAACAAAAACACACCCGAATTGGACAGCGAATGTCTGGAAGAAAGTTTGTGAACAGATGAGTCCAAATTTGCCATTTTGCACTCTAACAGAAAATCTTATTTGAGATAGAGAACAGGAGAGATGTTACCACACTGCCTGAACCCACAGTAAAAAATGGAGGTGGGTTGTTTTTGAGCAGAAAAGATTGGACACCTTCAGTGTGAAAGAAATACTGAACCAACATAGCTACCATTCCTTACTCCAACACCATACAATCCAACAAACCAACTACACTATACAACAAAAGAATAACTTAAGTCCAAGCTCTATAAGTGTTATTTATAGAGCAAAGAGTGTACTAGAGTGTTATCTATCAGGGAATGGCCTGCCCAATCACTGCATCTAAATCATATTGAACTGTTTGGGGTTTAACTGTATCTAAAAGAAATCTCCAACTAGTGACGGACATCTTTGGCAAAATTTACAAGAGGCAAGGCAAAGTATTTCAGCTGAATGAATGGAGAAACAAAAAGAGTGTGTAAAGCTGCTATTCATGCTATTTTTTTAATGAAAATAATGTGCAAAAATGTATAAAGGTAACTGTATAAATAGTAAAAAAAAAAAAAAAAAAGTTTAATTATGAAGGGATTTCCCAGGCAAACTCGTGCTTTTCTATGCATGCATTCACAAATAGGTTGCCGTAGCCATTAACATTCATATACAATTAATTCATTTAGCGAATTAAACATGAAAATTATTTAATTTAAAAGAGGAACCAGACTCAAAAGGGGAACCCATCCTCATTTGGGTGACATCGAGAGTTTGATCATAAATCTTTCAACAATACAGAACACTGGAGAATGAGAACTAACATGAGCACTGGAGTGTAAGATTATAAGTAATGTTCTTCCTACAACTCATAAAGTATCTCAACATTTGTGATCATCACAGATCCAACACCAGCTTTTCTATGCCAGAGCCTTTAAACACTCCAGGAGGTCCAATGTCAAAACTCCACACATGTAGTGGGATCCAGCTGGCACTGGTACGTCTCTGGGTGGTTCGGGAAGTTTGCGAGTTCTGCATCTATTTCTTTAAAGGTCCATAATCTTCATGAGGTGGGACGTGACTAGAGCTGGCCAAACCTCAGGATGCCTCGGGATGGGGAGAGAAAAGCCTCCTTGACAAGATTTCACTGCTAACATAAATGTAGTGTATGTTATATAATTGGATTCCTGACATACCAGTAAAACTTTACAATAAAAGCTAATAACAGGTACAAAAGCAGCCTTTAAGGTCCAGGTGTGTACATTTAAAAAAACATTTATATTACCATGTAGTAATGGTACAAAAGATGCAAGGTATGAAAAATATAGCCTTGAATCTATTACATTCTCACGGTGTGAGAAGAAACATTTAGTACTCTGCTTTCTTAGTGTTTTCTGCTGCAACTTTTGGGTACAAAAAAGCTGACTATCAGGGCCAGTAAGGCCTACAATACACTGCTGGCCTAAACTGACTTATGTTTTAATTAGGGCTGTCAAAATGAACGAGTTATTAACACGTTAACGCAAATAAATTTTAAAATGGCACAAATTTTTATTAGCGCACGATAAATGCAGTGCACATTCCTGTTTGACAATTTTTATTAAAAAAAGTATAAAAGATGCAAAAGTTAAACCTTCGACGCAACACACATTTATTCGCGACGTTGTTTCATTACTCAGATATAAAAAAATTAAAAATAAACATTTTTACTGATGCACCAAGTCTAGAATCAAGTAGGAAAATCCGCCATGATGCATGCATCCGGCAATCAAAATCATCCGTGTGAAAACACATGAAAAGTTCCGTTCGATGTCCTGATGATTTATGTAAATCCAAGCACCATAATTTCAAACATTTACAAGAATATCTTCACGAGCTGCCCTGCCTTCTGAAAATGTAAACAGGCTTGTGTAAGTAAATTGCTCAGTGAAAAGAAAGAGAAGTAAAGAACCTGGTATTTCTGTTGTTTTTTGTGTGTCTAATAGACATGAACAAGTTATTTGAAAAAACATCTATGACCTCTGAAACATGTCTAGTCTTCATGCTCTTATGCTGAGGATGGTTTCACTAATATAAAACATATATTTGCATAAAGCATCCATATTTGTCCATGCCCATGTTGATTAGAGTATTAAAAACTTGAAAGGTATTAATTTAAAGTACATTTAGAGCAGATAAATATGTGCAATTAAGTTGCAATTGATCACGAGTTACATGGGAACTTGTGACAATCGTGCGTTTATTTATCGTGCAATAAAATATCGCCCTGATTTTAAAATATTTTTGCCCATGAATATGTATTCAATTATTCCCAATACAATTCTCTCCTCTTTTTATTTCATAGTGTTTCTCTCAGAATGTAAGTTTGGGTTTGAGTTTTAATCCAATCAGATTTCAGTCAGATTTGATTTATACATCATTATGGGTGACTCTGTCATACCTCTATGACAGGGTTCACCAAACTTTTTAAAACTGAGAGCTACTTCTTGGGTAGCGATTAATGTGAGGGGCTACCAGTTTAATACACACAGTTTTCAGTTTGATCTGAAATAACACATTTGCTCAATTTACCTTTTATTATATGTTATTATTAATAATCAATGATAGTCATCTATTTGAAGACACTGATCATGTTAATGTTTTCTCACAATAATTATCAACAATGATTCAACAATGAAGGAAACAGCTATTTTTAGAAAAGGCCCGCTGGCTACTCATGTGGTCCTTGGGGGCTACCTGGTGCCTGCGGGTACCACGTTGGTGACCCCTGCTCTATGATGACCTGAGATGGGGAATGCTGTTTGATCACCTTTCAATTACTGTGAAGGCACATCAGTTTTTTTATACACACATATATTATCTATCTATCTATCTATCTATCTATCTATCTATCTATCTATCTATCTATCTATCTATCTATCTATCTATCTATCTATCTATCTATCCATCTATTTATCCATCCATCCATCCATCCATCTATCTATTACAGTTATATACATTATAGACACGTTTCCATGTAAAATATAAAGATGTACTAATTGGTTCCACATTGGTGAAGGAAAAAAGAAAAAAACACCTAAATATATATATATATTTATATTATTCAATATTTTATTATTTTCAATGAAAGTGTGCTGTGAGTAGTTTATTTTTTGTTATGCAGTGTAATGAAAGTTCCTCTCTCCTCCTGGTGGAATCACAAGCACTTCCTGCAGGAAGTTAGCTGTGGGTGAGAGGTCAGTGAACGCTGCTGGGACGGTGCTCATGCACCGAGGACACACACACACACACACACCAACCAACTACTGCAGCATCCCGGGACAATGTGACCCTTCTCGTATCACCTTCATTAGCCAAGCGCAGGCGGGCCGAGCTGGAAAGCCGGCGGGAGAGCGGAGTTCATTGGGCGGGCAGTCAGGCTGCGGAGACGGCGAGGTGAGTGGAGCGCTGCAAGCGGCGTCAGTACGGCGGTACTACCGCTACAGTCCACGGCGCCTCCTCGGCTCACGCACCGGAGCTGCCATTTTAGTTTTTTTGATTTTCCGCGTGCGTCCGCAATCGGTTAGGGATGCCGGAAAGCGGTTTGGCGGTGTGTTCGTGTAGGTTTGCGACAGTGGAGTTTTATATATATATATATATATATATATATATATATATATATATATATATATATATATATATATATATATATATATATATTCTTCAGCCATGTCATTTCAGCTGCCGTGATTGATTTGTATTATCACTGAGCATCAAACGCATAACAGAATAATAACAGTATTTTTTCCAACTGTCTTTGATGTTTAGCTAAAGCTACTGTATTCATCCGCTTCCCGAACTGCAGCAGCCTGCACACACACACACACACACACACACACACACACACACACACACACACATATATACACACACCCCTCTCTCCGTGCTTCACGTATCCTAGCCCGGAGTTTTGCGCTTTTGCAGGCTGAAGGTGCGGTGATGTTTGCAGGCGTTGTCCCCAAACCCCGGTGCTGAGTGGATCATGCGCCAGTGGAGTCTCCGCGCTGTGGCTCCGCGCGCTGAGCCGCTCCCCACGGGCCGCGTGTCCCCGCAACTCTCAGGTAAAACACCTCGGATCACATCGCGTCCCTTTTCCGTGTAACCAGTTATTGCGCAACATCATGGCGGCTTAGAGCTTCACAAACAATTCACAACCTCTTTCAACTCAATTTCTCCAAATCTCGCCCTCTTCTCCCCTTCTAGTGTCGGTATGTTTTTTTCAAGCAACTATCAATAAAAGTCCTTTTTTTTTTTTTGCATCAACCACATCCTCCGATCTTCCACTGGATTTGGAAGCGAAGCTCTCAGATTTGTTGTCATCTACCAATCCAAGTATTTTGACTGCTATGTAGTTTGGGAAGTGATTTTGGATAAGAAAGGCCTGGAAGACTTTGCAGACTTCATTCCAGTTCATCTCGTACATGTTGAGCAGTTCTGAGGTCAGGCCTTGGTGCAGGATCTGTACAAGTTCTTCTACTAACCTTGGAGGTTAATTATGTCTTCATGGAGCTTGCATGTGGCCAGTGTCATGCTGGAATAGTGGTTGGGCTTCTTAGTTTAAGTGAAGTGAAATACAAAAAATTTTGAAGTTCGCAGAAGGACAACGTATGCTGTCGCAGACTTTTGTGTACCCATATATTGTGTTGAAAAATTAGCTCTATTATTGAAATGTGTAGAATAAATATTGCGGTTTGTAGACTGACTTGTTTTCAGTTGGTTTTAACATATTGGGGTTTGAATATAAAAATTATTCAATTTCTCTGGCATATATATATATATATATATATATATATATATATATATATATATATATATCTCTCACACATACATATTTACACCGATCAAGCATAACAGTATGGCTGGTGAAGTGATCAACACTGATTATCTCTTCATCATGGCACCTGTTAGTGAGTGTGATATATTAGGCAGCAAGTGAACATTTTGTCCTCAATTTTGATGTGTTAGAAGCAGGAAAAATGGACAAGTGTAAGGATGTGAGTGAGTTTGACAAGGGGTCAAATTGTGACGGCTAGACGACTGTCTGCAGTGGTCAGTATCTATTAAAAGTGGTCAAAGAAAGGAACAGTGGTGATTCGGCGACAGGGTCATTGGCGGACGAGGCTCATTGATGAACGTAGGGTACGAAGGCTGGCTCGTGTGGGCCGATCCAACAGACGAGCTCCTGTAAATTTACCTGTAAATTACTGAAGTAGTTAATGATGTTGATGCTTGACGGTTCAGAACTGTTTTGGTCATAATGTTTTGCCTGGTCAGTGCTTTTATATATATATTTATATATATATTTATATATATATATATATATATATATATATATATATATATATATATATATATATATATATATATATAAAAGCACTGACCAGGCAAAACAGCAATTAGGCAGAGGGTGCATGGACAGGTGACGGTTTGCGAGTGGAGGGTGGAGGCAGATGAAACGAGCGTTAAGACGCACACGTGTAGAAGCCCATTTGATGAGACTAATCAGTGCGCTTCTTTTGAATAAAAGTGAGGCAAGAGCTACAATTGGGCTTTAAAATTCCAAAAACACAGAAAAAAAATACACGCTTTAACACCAAGACAACTGAACTCTCGACTGCTGACGAAATAAAGGCAGAGTCCCAAAGTATTGTATTTTGTATCTGTCATCGTCTTAAAGTCGAACCATCATAACTCATAACGAAATACCTGCATATATATATATATATATATACTCCTCTCTCTCTCTCTCTCTCTCTCTCTCTCTCGCTCTCTCTCTCTCTCTCTCTCTCTCTCTCTCTGTATATATATATATATATATATATATATATATATATATATATATATATATATATATATATATATATATAAATATGCAGTATCTGAGAACAATCCTCGCATTTCAGCAATCATTTATCATTTCTGTATATCTTCTTCTTAATGGACAATAGTGTTAAATGTGTAGCTCATATAGCAGATTTTCTGTCCTCTAAATATAACTCAACATATAGCAATTATTGTCTAAATAACTGGCAAAACAAGTGAGTGAGTACGCCCTCAGTGATAACAGCTGTAAGTCGTGTAACCATGTAAAGCCACATGTCCTATTTATCATGTTCATGTTTTTGTCTGCTTGACAGGACCATACAAATTTGGGTATCTTGTATTAGAGCAGTTAAAATTAGGTGCTTTGAGTCCAATTCTCTCATACTGACCACTGGATGTTCAACATGGCACCTCATGGCAAAGAACTCTCTGAGGATTTGAGAATTAGAATTGTTGCTCTCCACAATGATGGCCTAGGCTATAAGAAGATCGGTAACACCCTGAAACTGAGTTACAGTACAGTGGCCAGGGTATTACAGAGGTTTTCCAAGACGGGTTCCACTCAGAACAGGCCTCGCAAGGGTCGATCAAAGAAGTTGAGTCCTCGTGATGTGCGTCAGGTGCAGAAACTGGCTTCAAAAAACAGACGCATGAGTGCTGCCAGCATTGCTTTAGAGGTATATATATATTTATATATACACACACACACACACATTTAAATCTATAAATATATATATATATATATATATATATATATATATATATATATATATATATATATATATATATATATATATATATATATATATATATGGGGTATTATACTGTAATTTGTTAATTATATAACAAATTGCAGTACATAATTTAGCAAAACAACCTTTTACAGTATAGTAATGTATAAACTTTATAGTATATATGTATGTGGCAGAGGGTGCGTGGACAGGCGCTGGTTCGCGAGTGGAGGGCGGAGCCGGACGAAACGAGCGGTAAGACGCACACGTGTAGAAGCACACCTGATGAGACTAATCAGTGCGTTCTGTTTTAGTGTCGAGCGACGGCAATAAAAAGGAGAGAGGCAAGAGCTAAAATTGGGCTTTGAAACAAAAGAAAATACACGCTCTAACACAGAGAGAGCTGAACTCTAGCAACCGCTGGTGAGATTGAGGCATTTTAGAAGGTGGGAGATGCATACATGCTGGCCCAAAGTATCGTGCCACATCGACACTGCTGCGAAAATATAAAGATTTGTAACATTTTTATTTTATCATGGCAAAATCGAAAAATTGTAAGTCGAACCATCGTAACTCAGGGACTACCTGCATATACATACATACAGTATCTCACAATAGTGAGTACAATATTTACATTTCAGCAACCATCTTCTTATATCATCTCAAGGGACAATACTACAGAAATGAAACTTGGATATATTTTAGTGTAGTCAGTGTGCAGTACAGATTTACTCTCCTCTGAAAAGAACCCAACATACAGCCATTATTGTCAATGATGAACAAGACATGTGGCTTTACACGGTTACACGACGTACAGCTGTTATCACTGGGGGTGTACTCACTTTTGTTGCCAGCTATTTTCACAATAATGGCTGTATGTTATTTTCAGAGGACAATAAATCTGTACTGCACACTGACTACTCTAAAATATATCCAAGTTTCATTTCTGTAGTATTGGCCCTTGAGATGATATAATAAGAGGATGCTGAAATGTGAGTATTGTACTCACTATTGTGAGACTCAGTGTGTGTCATGTGTGCGTAAATGAAAACACTATTAATACTATAAAACATATTCAAGATTATTTAGTCTTCATGCTTTATGTTGAGGTTGGTTTTAAGAATAATAAACAGACATTTGCATGAAGCATCCATGTTTGTCCATGCCCATGTTGATTAGAGTATTAAAAATGTGAAAAGTATTAATCAAAGGTATATTTAGAGCAGAAAAAATGTGTGATTGTTTGATCAGCAGTTAATTATGATTATATATTTTAATCGAATGACAGCTTACACACACACACACACACACACACACACACACAGGAATTTAAAAGAATGTATATGTGTGTGTGTATATATAAGTATATGTGTGTGTCCATGTTGGGCTTCATAAATCTATAATCTGAGCTAGAAAGAAATCAGCCCTAGCCTTGTCTCTTCTTACTATTATGCATTGCTCTGCTTGAGCCGACATTTTCTTTTATCTTCTTTTTTTTTTTTTTTTTTTTTTTTTTTTTTTTTTTTTTACTTAATGCAAAACAATCTGATGTGTATTCCAAAAAGGAAACAGTGTATTAATGCATTTTTTTTATGTTAAAATGCACAAACCCATTTATATGAGAGGCCCCTGCACTTAATCTTGAATGAGCGAATGCCTCAGCAGAGCTGACCTTGTGTCATTTTCCCCCTTCAAATAAGAAGTGGAGCAATGTAGTAAAAAAGTCAGTGGTTGCAGTGGTGTGGTGGAGTGCCACGGTGAAGTGGGTGCAAGAGCACACGAGAAAAACACATTTCTGAGGTCATTTAGAATGCAGCTATCTTTTCTTCCTATGATCTGTATATAGTCCTTTTGTTGTGCTCGTAAAATTCAATTATAGCTGCAGATGGATTAACTCGGCTCTTCTCGCAGATGCCAGGATGGAGTGCTGTGATGTGGAGCCACGCTACACCATCGAGCAGATCGACCTGCTTCAGCGCCTCAGGCTGTCCGGCTTGACCAAACCTCAGATCCTCCAGGCTCTGGAGTCTCTAGAGAGATTGGATCCGGAGCACCGCTCGCCTTTCTGTGACAATCACTCAGCCCCGCCCAGGGCTCCTACCTCTGCAGCTCCAGCTGCACCTTCCTCCTCATCCTCTTCATCTTCCTCTCTCACCTCAGCTACCACACAGACTCCAGTTCTCGATGCCGCACTGTCCCCCAGCAACAGTTATGACGCCTCGTCTCCGCCCCTGTATCCACCGGGTGGAGTTCAGAGGGCGTTCGCTTATGACCTGGCAGAAGAGGACTGGGATCTGGAAGAGAAGGTGGAGGAGTACATGAGGTAGAAGATTATTTCAGATCATCTTGTTTTTGCTCTTATTACCTTGTTTTTTTTTTCAGAAGGCTAGCAGGAATGGGTGATTAATATAACCCCAGACGATGGCAGGCAACGTCCCTGGAGCGGCAATGTAATTTTCATAGACTTGTAGGCTTTTCTGAAGTGGGTCAGGAGGAGTGGGAGGAAGACAGCTGGCTTTAATAAGGAGTTTTGAAGCTCTTGAAATGTTTTGCGAGTGGTGCTGTTTCCTTTGGTATGTAGGGTGAATTTCTGACTATATTAACAGTTGATGGTGAGAATGTAAACTATGTTCATGTCTGTTTCATTTTTACCACAAGAGTACTTTCTTTTTGTATTATTTCAGTGATTGGACTTGCCTCAGTGTACGAATTGTAGCAAAGTGTAAATAATACAGTAACTGTCACTTTTATAGTTTTTTTGTCAGACACATGCAGGTTTCTTCTGTTTCTATGCAGCAGGTCATTTAACTTTACGAGGATTAAATTTGACCAAACAAATCTATAAATGTACAGTCATTAAACTTTAGCATTTAAAAAATCCTCCCTTAACATCCAGACAGCTTGTTCCTCCAAACATTCAGCTGAAAGACTTTGGCATGTCTCTTGTGAAATTTACTAACGATGTTCTTTACCAGTTGGAGATTTCTTTCTAACCTTGCGATTCAGTTCATCCCAGAGCAGGTGGGATTTAGGTCCCAGAACAAAGTAGGATACAGGTGTGGTGATTGGGCAGGCTATTAAATGATAATGAATACACTCCAGCTCACTATTTGCTCTCGAAATTACTCTTACAGAACCTGGGCGTATGTTTTAGGTCATTGTCTTGTTGTGCGGTCAGTTTTAATGAGTCGCAGTCCAGGTGGAATTGCATGGTGTTAAAGTAGGAATTGCAGCCATGTTGGTTTTACCTAGAATAAGTCTTCAACATTCCTTACTCCAAAACAACTCCAAACCATTTAGCTTCCACCTCCATTTTTGACTGTAGGGGTGCGGCAGCCTGTTAACATCTTCTCTCCAAAACATTGTCACATTTGGACTCATCTGTTCATTGAACTTTCTTCCAGTCATTCACTGTCCAAATCTTGTGTGGTTTTACCTTTTCCTAGTTAGATGCATATCAACAAAAGGTATATGCATGTTTCTAAAAAACTAGAAATTTTCAGCAATCAAATTTTGGCAATGGTTTTGGCCTCCGTAAACCATTTCAAGTTTATGTAAAACATTCACACAATGTATTCATGCACTCTTATAGCTCCATGTTGTTCAATTCTTTCTGCTGGTTGGTCAAAAGTTGACTAATCTTCAATTGATAAATTGTCTAATCTAATCTAATAAATCTAACTATTAACGATTTATAAAATTGCCATGTGGAATTTGTAATTATTGGCAAATTGCTTGGGTGTAAAAGAATGAACCACTTCAGAAAAAACAAATGTTGTAGGAAAATAGTTTTTATCCTAGTATAAATACTGGTATTAATCCTATAAAAGCATACAGTGTGATTTTATTACACTCCTATTACACTGTTCTTATGATTTATCTCAAATTTGCATTACAAATGCTTCAAAATGTGGCTAAACATATTTGTATTATTATTAGTATGTTTTTATGTAGAGTGTCAGCCTACATGTACATACATCTGATGCATGTGTTTGGATTTTAGGAGGGACAGTAACCTGGTAAAAGAGGAAATCAAGGCTTTCCTCAATAACAGGAGGATCTCTCAGGCTATTGTCGGCCAAGTTACAGGTACTCAGCACAACTTCATACTATGGTCGTTTTTTATTAAGATTATGGAATCGACCGCTGGTTTGACCCCCCTGGAAAAACCCGTCTATGTTTAATTTATAAACCTGTCTTAAAACATCAAAATCAGATGTGCTTTAGCTGTGCGGGTGCAATCGTCTTCATCCTAGTCCTTCATTTACAGCCTGCATATAACATGCACTAACATACACTACATAGACAAACACCTGCCTTTTCCATCCATATGGGGTTCTTCACCAAACTGTTACTACAAATTGGAAGACCCACAATTAAATGGGATGTTTTTGGAAACATTTCCTTCACATAAACAAGGACACCCAAACCTGTTACAGTACCCCTCTGCACAAAGCTCCATTAAGATGTGCTTTACTTGGGTTTAAGTGAAAGATCTTGACTGGACTGCTATAGAGCTCTCACCTCAACAACTTTAACACTTTAATAACACCTTTGTAGCTGAATGAGAAGGAATCTTCACAAGCATACTTCGAAATCAGAAGAGCGGAGGTTATTATAACAGCAAATAGGTACCAAATGTAGAATTGGATGTTCAGAAAACCCATATAAATCTTATCCATATTGTGTATCTTTATATAGAGTAGGAATGACCATACACTTGCCTGTGGGTAAAATTTGGCCCTTGGTGATTTGACCATGCCACATATGAGAAGGGAAAAAAATAGCAATTTTTTAAAAATAAGGACCAGCTTCATGTCTCTGATTAGAGGTCAGTGAATAGCGAATGCCTCAGCAGAGTGCATTAGGCATTGAGCTCCACTGTACAGTACACTTCAATGTTTCTTATTGTACTGTCAGTTTCATGAAACTAGAACTTTTTAAGTAGTTAAACAAATTACAGTCATGTCTATCTGTCTGTCTGTCTGTCTGTCTGTCTGTCTGTCTGTCTGTCTGTCTGTCTGTCGGTCTATCTATCGGCCTATCTATCGGCCTATCTATCGGCCTATCTATCGGCCTATCTATCGGCCTATCTATCGGCCTATCTATCGGTCTATCTAAGTCATAATAGTGAAGAACCAGGTCAACATTGAATTCAATGTAATGTCTGGTACAATGCAACATTTATTTTGGGCCTTCACCCCTCAGTCAAATTAGATTTTTGGTTCTTCATAGGAAAAAGTTTGGGCATCTCCGATATAGAAGATATATTCATATAATGTTATGTAATTTACATACAGCAGTCTATAAATAATAGCTTTTTTTTTTACCAGCCAAACTGGATTTATTTGTTTTAGCTTCGTGTGTGTGATGTTTTCTTTTAACATACAAGGTCACTTTACAAATTATAATAAGATTTTCTGCACATCTTCAGTCTGCACTTCTCAATGTTACATATTTGCTCCAAAACATGTCAAGGCAGGGGCCATATGAATAGTATATGCACACGATATACAACAATTAAGGAAAACTTCACATAAGCGCAGCTGATATACTGACATATTTGATACCGTTTTATTTTTTGTTTGTTAGTAGGCGGCATGCATCTTAAACAAAGATTTTTGTTTACACATGAAACATTCTATTTTACATTAACTTCCTATTTGCTCTTATAATAACCTCTAATCTTCTGGAAAGATGTTCCACTAGATTTTGGAGCGTGCTTATGGAGATTTGTGCTCATTCAGCCACAAGCATGTTAATAAAGTCAGGTACTGTTGTAGGTGAAGAGAGGAGGTCTGGGGTGCAGTTAGCATTCCAATCCATCTCAAAGGGTTGAGCTCAAACTCTATAGCAGGCAACTCAAGATCTTCCACTCGAACCCATGTAAAGCATGTCTTCATTGGCTTTGTGCACAGGGTCATTGTCATGCTGGAACGGGTTTGGGTCTCCTAGTTTAAAAGAAGAAGAAAGAAGAAAGCTTCCAAAGACCGAGTTTATGATAACAGTTTGAGGAAGAACCACATATGACTGGCAAAGTCAGGTGTCCCAATACTTATGTTCTTATGTAAATTAGGGAATGTTTGTCATTAAACTCAATATCTTTAATTAATACTTCAACAATAACAAATTGCTATCCTATAGTGGTAGCAGGATGATACAGTAGATTAAATTTAACCTCCTGTAAGGGATTTTCTTTAAATATCCCAGAGTGTCTCGGATGCTGTACCACTGACACGTGAGGAGAAAATGCTGTGCCTGCCTAGTCTTGTGAAATCACACCTGACCTTGAGATATTTATGGTCTATGTGTTAAGGAGAGTGTCTGTACAAGTCTATAAGAACTGGGTTTCTTTTCTTAACACGTTGAAAAAAAATTTTTTTGTAGGTATCAGTCAAAGCTACATCTCCCAGTGGCTGCTGCAGCAGGGCCTGGAGATGAGCGATTCCAAGCGCAGGGCTTTTTACCGCTGGTATCTGCTGGAGCGGAACAGTCCAGGTGAGCGCAGCTTCCCGGTCGCAGATGCGTGTAGTTTCCAGCCTGTGGTGAAAGTATTTTCAGGCGGAAACAGCCATCGCATTCTTGTGTTCATCCACTCCCCATCCACTTTCTTTTACACTTCCTTTTCACATGGTCCTCGAGGGCTTGTAATTCAGTCTGGTTTCTAAAACAGGCCGTATGAATCTATAAAAAGTCTTTTCAATTATGGATTGAAATGAAACCAGCTGATTTCATTTGCCATCATTTATATTATTGAGTTAATGTTGGGTTTGGCAAAGCGTATCGACGTGCATACTGTTTGGGAAATTAACTTAAGAGCCTGTCACCCAGCCAAAAGAGTCATCTACTCATATTAATAGAGTTAATGTGACAGAGGTTAAAGGGCTGAAAAAGTAATGCAGAGTTTGTATGAAACCCTCCAGTACTTTTAGCTCTCCTCAACTTCCTGTCGAAACCCCTAGAACTACTATAGGCCATGCATTGTGCCCCTTAGTCCTAATCCTGGGCCTGGAACTTGCTGGTTTTCCTCTTGTCCATTACGCCACCTAACTATACTAACAGAGCTCTGAGCATGTCGCTTTATAATCCTCTGCAGTGCTGCAGTACCGAGCATGTCTCTGCACACTTTAATCCCCTGCATTATAGACCTCTTAATGCAACCCCTAATAATGAAACCAGTAGAACGTCAGTTTTCTCTACAGCTTTTTGAACATGTATTCGTCAATGATTAAGATGGACTTTGGGAGCGACCTTAGTTAATCTTCAGTTTTCTGATTGCCCAAATGGCTTAAAGGGTTCAGATGGACTGAAAACCAGCATGCTCAGGGCAACAGGAGCAGGACTGACACCCCCTGGAGTAAACAAAGAGAACTTCTGATGCACCTGCTCCCTTGGTACTCTGCGCAGCAGGCCCAGTCAGGTAACCGCAACGGACCCAGCAGCTGGACGATAGGCAATGCATGATCCAGACATCACTCCTTTCATGTTTGTCGTAAAAAAACGATGTATCACACTGTAAAAAGCATCATCAGTGTGTAATGTCTGTCTAACATTATTTAGAATCAAGTGCTATTTGTAGATTTATGACGCATGTGTGTGAAGGTGCTACTCTGTCCATGCGCTCGCTGGTCAAAGAGGAACCTGACTGGAGGGTTGCTGGCTGCCCCGGTGACAGGGTGGCAGTAGGTGGGCCTTTCAGACTGAGGCGGGGCAGCCGTTTCACCTGGAGGAAAGAGTGCCAGTCGATCATGGAGAGGTGAGTCGTTTGTAAAAAATAACAAAAGTCTGCCTTTGATCCCCACCTGCCTGAATGCTTGCTATACTTCCAGCACAATTGTTCATTTAGAGTCAAAATTTTAGACCATCAGTGCCTTCTAGTGTGCAATGCATTCTAATGAAATTTTGACACATGGTTTGAATCGGCAATGAGATATTTGCGGTGGCCTAGACGTGCAAAACAAATGAACAAATCCGAAAACACAGTAATAATTCAGACAAACCGGAAAAGGTGGGGAGGTGGGGAGGTGCAGGTACAGGTACGAACAGGTACACAGCAGCGAAATTCAGTTTGGCATCTACCAGAAGTGCAAAAGGTAGCAATAGTGCAGATAAATATGTAGCATATATGTATGTTTGTGAATGGAATACTGACCGCTCTTTGGACGAGACATCTTTCATTCAAGTTCTACAGAAAGTACAACAGGCTGGAAAAAGTGTACAAATATTTAAGTTACACTATTGGAAAAAAATGTGTTTAAAGTGTAAAACTCGACACATGTACAAGAAACAAAGTTATAAGATACACAATCTCTCACTTACTGTACATCTTGAATGACAAGTGTCTCGTCCAATGATCGGTAAGTATTTTATTCACAAACTATACCTACCTTTTCCGGTTTGTCTGAATTATCACTCTGTTTTCGGATTTGTTCATTTGTTTTTGGATTTTTTTTTTTTTGGTTTTTGGATTTGTTTGTTTGTTTTGCGCTTCTCAACCACTGCAGGTATTTTATCTTTATAAAGTAAGTATTACAAAAATTGTACATAGCTCTTTTTATAATACCATGAATTTCCCAAATAAAATTATTTTCTATATGAAAATTGCAAGCAAACATGCAATTTTAAGTGACACACACACACACACACACACACACACACACACACACACACACACACAGTGCAGTATTATTTTATTAAAGACCCACTAAAAGGCAAAAAACACATCCTAAAGATTATACAACACATTACAAACAATATTTTTTTTGATAGCTATTAAAATGGTTCAAGCTATGCAGGAAATTACCATTACATTAGAATTAGTTTCATTTTTAATAAATTTTTATAAGAACTACAGTCTTTACTGTGCTTTACTGACCTTGGTTTTGTAGGCCCTTTTTGTGGGAGCACAAGAATACCTTTTTTTTTTGATAGACTATAAAAAGTGTATCAGTAAAGCTATAAAAGAAAAGCCCAGCATCTGTATGTATGCATGTCATTTATGGTAATGACTGTGATTTTATCTGATGTAATGTCTGTCCATACAGTTTAACTACATTAAACTATACCGTATTTTCCAGACTATAAGCCGCTACTCTTTTCCCCACTCTTTGAACCCCGCGGCTGAAACAATGAAGCGGCTAATTTATGGATTTTTCCTGGGTTTTTCTCGGTTTCACAAGCTTTAAGACAAAAAACTGAACCCCATAACATTAGACCAATTAAATTGCGGAACGGGTTCAGGTGAACCAATGAAACTCTTTATATTAAATCAGATGCGCTTCCACTGAATCGGGCCGCACCACATCATAAATATGGATGATGTTCCTCTGACGTTTGACCTGCTGCTCACTCGGATTGTCAACAGGAAATGCGAATCATTCGTCAAGCTGAAAACAACCGGGCATGAAAAAAACGCATTTCACCTGTGTTCTGAGCTGCACGGCATCAGGAGAAAAGATTCACCGATGGTGATTTTTAAACGCACAACGATGCCAAAAGATAAACTCCCGAGAGAAATAGTTGTGAAAGGAAGGAGGAAGACTTGGTAGGCTTCTGTTTAGATACAAGCCGTGTAACAGACACTGTCTTTCATTAGAGCCTGTGTAAAGTTCATTAGTTTCAATGTAGACACCTGCGGCTTATAGACAGGTGCAGCTTATTTATGTTCAAAATAAAAATCTTTGTCAAATTTAGTGGGTGTGGCATTTATTTGTGTGCGCTTAATAGTCCGGAAATTACGGTACTCTATAAAAAATAATGACACCTGGCCACAAGATTGGTATGTGCTTTTTGAACATCTCATTCTACATGAAGTCCCCTTTTGCTGTTATAATAACCCCCATACTTAGGGCAAAATGTTCCACCACATTTTGGAGTGTGTTGGAGTGTGGAAATTCGTGTTCATTCAGCCAAAAGGGTAAAATCAGGATATTGGTGTAGGGTGACAAGGCCTGGGGTTTAGTCACTGTTTTAATTCGTCCAAAAGATATTTAATAGGGTTGAGGAGAGAGCTCTATAGCAGGCCACTAATAAATTAAATAAATAAATGAAAAACCACTAAATCTTCCACTCCAACCAATGCAATACATATTGGTGGAACTGGTAACTGGTGGAATTGTCCTGCTGGGACATGTTTGGGTCTCTTAGTTCAAGTGAAAATGTAATGCTACATTATTCAAAGAAGTCCTACATAATTGTGTAACTACAACTTTGTGGGAACAGTCTGGAGAAAATCCACTTGACTTTGGCTACAAAAGTAAAGTGACCCAATAAATTGGGCGATAATAAAGTGTATGTCTTAAAGGAGACAGTGCATCTGTTTCCTTCGGAAATGTCCCTTGTTGTTCATACTAATAATACACTGGCCCTGATTTGTTACCTGTGCTCCTTTAGTTTCTTTATAGAGAATCAGTATCCTGATGAAGCCAGGCGAGAGGAGATTGCCAACGCCTGCAACTCGGTCATCCAAAAACCAGGTGAGAAATCCTCGAGGAATGGTTCGCCTGCAGATTAGCGCAGCATTCTCCCATTTTCTGATACTGCCTCATTGTTTCACAGTGCACCAGAGAATCAATTAGAGTAGATCATACGAATGAAAACGAAATAATCACATCCTTCCGTGTGCCAAATTCTGTCACAGGGTGCAAACTTTCTGAGTTTGAGAGAGTCACTGCTCTGAAAGTCTACAACTGGTTTGCAAATCGCAGGAAGGAGATGAAGAGACGTGCCAACATTGGTGAGATGGCCTGCAATTGATTTTTTTTTTTTTTTTTTTGTTTAAATAATCAATTATTGAATTATACCAAAGGACTTCTGTTGTGGCTGCTTCACTTAAACCAAAAATGTTTTTCAATGAAACGCCAAAAATCCAACTCGATTGAGGGCCATGTGCTGAAAATAAATGTAGCATTGTACCTAATACTATATTAAAATAAAATTAAACACTTTTTTGTGTGAATTAACAAGGTGGTTCCAATAACTCTGCTTCATGACCTGGATCATATCACCCTGTCATCAATCTAATATTCTGTAACAGGACATCACATCCAGTTGTAGTTTATTCCTTACATATTACCCAGCAAATGGGAGTAACAATTATCGAATAAAGTTACTTATGGAATGAACAATATTACCTTTTTTTTTTTTACTCTCTTTTCCTTATTCTAAAACAATCACCCAATCCCATGTTCTCAGAGGCTGCCATTCTTGAAAGCCATGGCATAGAAGTGCCAAGTCCCAGCTGTCATTCTAACGGTGAAGAGGTTGAGAACCAGGAGTTTGGAGATCAGGTTGTAAATCAGCGATTTCCAGATCAGGTGGGGAAAATAATCTACACTTCTTCTTCTTCTTTCGGCTTCTACCATTAGGGGTCGCCACAGCGGATCATCCGTCTCCACACAACTTTGTCCTCTACATCTGCCTCTTGCAACCCAACCACCTGCATGTCTTCCCTCACCACATCCATGAACCTCCTGTTTGGTCTTCCTCTTTTCCTCCTTCCTGGTGGCTCCATCCTCAGCATTCTCCTACCGATATACCCCATGTCCCTCCTGTGCACATGTCCAAACCATCTAAATCTCGCCTCCCTCACCTTGTCTCCAAAATGTCCTACATGCGCTGTCCCTCTAATAAACTCGTTTCTAATTCTGTCCATCCTCGTCACTCCCTACGAAAACCTCAACATCTTCAGCTCTGCTACTCAGTGTAAAAGAAAATCTACATTTAATAAACCTATGGTTTTGATTGGACCAGAAGATAAACAGGAGCACAGGAAGTAGTATTGGAGGGTGAGAACCATTGAATTGCTTGGTATTTGTGTCTTACTGCCTAATTTTAATAACTTAGTTGGGTATGTTTTCCAAATAATAAATATACAAGACAAAGTTTTAAACCAACACCCACTATAGGTTTAAATCTGAATAGAAATAGAGATATTGGAAACACTTAATAGATACACACTGTAAAAAATACTTTCAGGTAAACCTCATGTAATTTCAAGATCATCTGGTAAATATTGCACAAATGTAAACAAATATATCGGACCTATATTGTTTTTTACTTTGAATGTAAACGGTACTGTTTGCTTGATGTCAAGTTCTGACATCAAGCCTATTAGGATGAATTGAAACATTCAAACAACAACTTCAGTAATTTGAGCTACAGGAGCTCGTCTGTTGGATCGAACTACACGACCAGCCTTCGCTTTTCTCGTGCATCAATGCCGCCCACGACCCTGTCCCCGGTTCACCACTGTTCCTTTCTTGGACCACTTTTTAAAAACACTGGCCACTGCAGACTGGAACATTCCACAAGAGCTGCAGTTTTGGAGATGCTCTGACGCAGTTGTTTAGACATCACAATTTGGACCTTGTCAAACTCACTCAAATCTTTACACTTGCCCATTTTTTCTGCTTCTAACACATCAACTTTGAGGACTAAATGTTGACTTGCTGCCTAATAAATCCCACTCACTAACAGGTGCCCTGATGAAGAGATAATCAGTGCTATTTACTAACATTGTAGTATATGTCAATTTTATGCCTGATGCCCGGTGTATGTTTTTATTATACATTTTTTCAGTGAATATGGGATGGTGATAGTGGTTTTGATGTTACACTTGTAGTAAACACAACGCAGGCAAAGAAAGCGTGACTAATAGTTTTGTAATTGACCAGGACAATAAGAATTTTGACTTCATATTCTGGCTATGGTGACATAAATCAGGGAAGTGTGTGTGTGTGTGTGTGTGTGTGTGTGTGTGTGTGTGTGTGTGTGTGTGTGTGTGTGTGTGTGTGTGTGTGTGTGTGTGTGTGTGTGTGTGTGTGTGTGTGTGTGTGTGTGTAAAAATATCATTGTGCCAGCAGGAAATACTAATGAATAATAAAAAAAAAAAAAAACAACATTTGATGTCGCCGATTTAAAAAAAAGCCAATCCAATTTTATAATTTTTTTTTCTTGTGCTCAGGAAGAGCTCGCTCAGAGAAAAGCCACTGAGCCAGATGGAGCCACACTGCCTGCAGTGGAAGTAGTGCCTCTTTCAAGCCCTGCTACTCAACACGTGGATCAGAAGATGGATGAATCAAAAAGGGAGGCCGCTGATGAGGAATGAGCGAAGGCCAAGCAGTCCGCATAATGTTTTAGAGGGGTGAAATTGTGCCGCTTACTGTCCCTCTTTTCGAGATCAGGTGGGGGAGGACGTGTGTGTGTGTGTGTGTGTGTGTGTGTGTGTGTGTGTGTGTGTGTGTGTGTGTGTGTGTACGGCGAGACACCAAATTGCCTCTAGTGCTATGGGGGCAATTGTATGTATCTACAGTAATCACGCTTGTAGTAATGGCAATATTTATCTCTATACACTGTATTGTGCATTCCAAGAAGTCTTAATGCATTAAGAGGAAAAGACAATTATGGTGCAGAAATGCTAACCTTCCACCTCATGCTAAAGCCTTTATTATTATTAATCGTTTTTTTTTTCCTCTCCTTTTTGCCCTCTCCATCTTCTCACTATTCTCAAGTGTAACAGTTTAACAGTAGAAACCTCATGCAGCAGGAGTCAGGAGTGTAAGAGAAACCTGCAGGACAGGTGCTTGGCTCTGACGATGGCGTGCACTCGATTTGCGGTGCTCGTCTGATTGCAGGAAGAGAGCGACGAGATGTCCTTAGCCATATGCAATAGTTCTCATGTGAGAGTGGAACCTGAACGCCACCATTTACTCAGGTAAAGCTACATTAGAGAATTGATGGAGAAGCAGGCCCATTTTCTCACTTACTATAGCTAATATCACTTCGGAAAAAAACAAAACACGTCTCACGTACACGTCAAACAGCATTGCTCAGTTTTTTTCCTTTTGGCCTTTAATAAACAAAGCGAACCGTTTTCTCTGTAAGCAGTGATCCAGCCGTAATAGCACAGGGTCATGACTCAATCGTTTTTATATTTAACCACTACTTAAAGCCTCTCTTTACTCAGTCATTTAAGCTGGTGTGATCGATGACTGGTGTTTGGGCTCTAAATTGTTCATTTTTTTAAATATTTTGCTATGAGCACCATTATTACTTTAATAAGCTACTACAGTATTATAACATTATTATAACTGTAACAGATTTAGAATATAATGTGTAAAAATATGCCGCATTCCGGTGGACGATATACTGTTTTCTCCCTGTCTCTTTGAAGCCAAAGGTATGTCCTGGAACTCAGATCATTTACAGAGATGCTTTTTATAAAGTCAGCAGGCAAATGAAATTGTGTTTCCCCGAGGTCCGTTAAAGAGGCGCGTGCCGAAAGGGGAACGCTCTCCGTGCATAGGAAGACTTATGATATTTCAGTCCTCAGCTCTGTTAAATGGAAACAGGAAGCAGAGTCGCACGCTTTCAAGATCCATTTCTGTTTGCGTTTCTGTCCCCAATGACTTCAATAAAACCAGTATATTATATCACAGTGTCTTGTTTACATTTATTTAAACAACCCACTTCTACACTACACGGACAAAAGTGTTATGACACCTGACTTATGTTATTCTTCCCCAAACTTTGGCACACAGTTATATAGGATTTTTTTGGAAGTGGCAGTCCAAACCTGTTCAGGCTCCATGAAGATATGGTTTGCGTAGGCTGTATTGGAGTGGCCCCCAAAAACAAAAATATAGATGTGGGCTTAAAAATTATGAGATCAGAGATATGGATTTCATATGCTTTAAAATGAAGATGCTTTTTTGGCAATACATAATCGTGACAAAGAAAAATTATTTCAAAAATAATCTAAATATTATTTAATTGTAACAGACAGATAGATAGATAGATAGATAGATAGATAGATAGATAGATAGATAGATAGATAGATAGATAGATAGATAGATAGATAGATAGATAGATAGATAGATAGATAGATACCACAAACGATTTGGGTTTGTTCAGTTATATGAGGTGGTATAAAAGACTTGCTCTGTTTACAAGAAAGTACTTTATCTACATTCACACACCATCACCTTCAAAACACTGTCAAAACAGCGACCTTTGAGACAAATCTTCATCTTTGGTAAGAGGACAAAGTCCACAAGAGACGAGTAGGGTCATGTGGAAGTAAGATCATGTGAATTGTTTGCTGATGATCATCATGCACAAGTTGCCGAATCTTTCCTTGCTTTTGGAGGGTTGAACTTGTTCGTTGAAGGTCTTCCTGATTCCCTGCTCTTGAAGCGTGCGTGCCACTCGAAACATCTCAAAAGACTCATTGCAGCATCGCCGTATGTCAAACGTATCTATAAACATCTATGTGGCTGATTTGGCCAGTTTCATGTTTGCTCTTTGTTCTAACTTGCTGTTCATGATGAAATCGCAGTCGGACACGTAGTCAGAACAGCATGAGTTAGAACATTAGTCAGGAAATCTTTTGAACCCACCTCGTATATCATATATTACTGCCATCTTTTCCATCTTGTATTGGTATTATAATAAATTTCATGCTCAAGTGTTATGAGCATTTGGGATTTGTGGATAATTGTTTTTCTGGAGTTTTAGGTTTTTTTTCACTTCTTTTCTACACCAAAACCCCTCTTTAGTGTTGCAAAAAACACTAAAAGCTCTATTTTGGTGTCATCTGACTGTCTTCAAGCCTCCATGCCAACAAACAATATGGACGGTGGGCCTGAGTGAAGCCTACAACACTGTAACTGGTTTAATGATTATTGAAGCTTATTCAGACCCTTTGCCAGCTGGCATGTAGCATATTGATTTAAACATTGCACATTGGACCTTTTTTTTTATTTTTTTTTATACATTTTTGGAACCTGGGATTTTAAAGAACTGTGAGCTTATGTATAAAGGAGCTGTGAAAGTATTTCAGGGAAGGATGAGAGTATACTTGTTGATCCTGCTGGTATCAGTTTTAAGAGAATCCTCTGGTAAAGGTAATGAAATTAAATACATTAAATCGTGGTCTCAGAATACATTTCCAGCAAACGGTTATTTATTATTGTAAACAATTTAAATAATTATGATGTAAACAACTACTGCAAACATTCTGCATTTTTGGACTTTCTGTAGTCCACTTGTCGGCGGTGGATTTGGACTTGATCGGAGATGATGTTCTGTGGATTTACTCCCCTGATGTCCAGCACTGTCAGCTCGCCTGCACACAGCACCATTTCTGCTCATTTTTCACATTTTTCCGGTCTGATAGGAGCAAAGACAACAGGTTTTGTTTTATTTACTGGAGTTCTGGAAATTATAGAAATTTGAAAGATTTAAGATTTAAATTGCAACTCTATATGCAATTATGAAATATGGATCAGTGATTCCTAATTTTAAAAGAGTAAAGGAATACATAAATATAGAATAAGGAAAGCAAGCATTTTATTTGAAAATCAAAATAATTTACTGAAATGTCATGTAATAAGGAAACTATTCTATAAGGCATGTTTAAATTAAACCAGGACTTTGGAGTTTATCAAATAAAATAACAAATTTCAAGGAGTTAAAACTACATTTAGTTTTCAATATACACAGTACAACTACTTTGTTTTAAAAGGACATTTTCCTGCTACCTGAAGCACACAACCAGTGGATTTCCGTCGGGGTTTGCAATGCTGAAAGGTGTGACCTCAGGCTTCAAACTCAAGCCTCATGACTATGAAACAAGTACGTCCAAGACGATTTTCACAAACTTTGAGTGTAAACAATATTTTAACATGCGAGTACATCACCTTGTGGTATATTTCAAAATCAAATATTTGCAATGCAGGTGTTTTGCGCTGTAACTCTGCGCTTATATCAGATGTTCAATATCATACGTATAGGGATAAGCAGTATTTATGTACATGTATTTCAAATACGTATTTCAAATATAAGAGTTTGAAATTTGTGTTTTAGGGTTATACAGGGTTGATAAAACTGGCTTCATATTTTCTAATAAAATATACGACTGTTTTGTTATTTTGTAGTTTTAAGATACTGTAAAATACTTTGTCTACATGATGACATCATAAAAATGCAGCCTCTGATTGGTGCCTACTCAGTAGTTTGCCCAGACATGTTGAGATCAGAATAGAAAATTAATCCATATTGAAGAAGGTGGTCAAGATAAGAAAGTGAAGGCTTTCTTAAATATGCATCCAATAATTGATAAGTAAATATTTCTTCTTCTTCTTCTTTCGGCTTCTCCCTTTAGGGGTCTCCATACCCCCTGTCCTCTACATCTGCCTCTTTCAACCCAACCACCTGTATGTCTTCCCTCACCACATACATAAACCAACTCTTTGGTATTCCTCTTTTCCTCCTTCCTGGTGGCTCCATCCTCAGCATTCTCCTACAGATACACCCCTTGTCCCTCCTCTGCACATGTCCAAACCAACTCAATCTCGCCTCCCTCACCTTGTCTCCAAAATGTCCTACATGCGCTGTCCCTCTAATAAACTCATTTCTAATCCTGTCCATCGTCGTCACTCCCAACGAAAACCTCAACATCTTCAGCTCTGCTACCTCCAGCTCCACCTCCTGTCTTTTACTCAATGCCACTGTCTCTAAACCATACAACATCACAGGTCTCACCACAGTCCTATAAACTTTCCCTTTCACTCTCACAGATACTCTTCTATCACAAATCACTCCTGCTATCACTCTTCTCCACCCACTCCACCCTGCCTGCACTCTTTTTTTTCACTTCTCCAACACACTCTCCATTACTTTGCACTGTTGAACCCAGGTACCTGAACTTCTCCACCTTCTCCACCTGTTCTCCCTGCAACCGCACCCCTCCACTGCCCTCCCTCTCCTTTGATTGCCGAATATTGTACCATAATTGAAGTAGCTGTTAGCAGGATGATGATTTTTTTGCATACCGTTGCATGAATGACTTACACCAAATAAATTATTACATACATATTTATGATTAATTAGAAACTAGTTGCTATGCCATCAGTTGACTTTTTATGAATGACTTGTTTGTCATTGAGTCAGTGTTGCTGATGCAAAGTGGCCCTTCATTACCAAACACCAAGTAACTGAATTAGGATACAATTATGAGTCATTCGCAAACTGTTAAACATTAAACTGTTAGTTAATTTTAAATGAATCTTCATCTGGAAGAACACTGGGACATGTATGTGAATATTTGATCTGTTCACTGGTTACATATGTCAAATTTATTCCATGACTTAGCCTAAGAAAAGCTGTGCTATCCAACATTGTTTATTTAATCAGTCAGTATAATAGTGAAGGGACACAATAGACCAACTAGGCCAATTTGCACAGAAATGCCATGCTCCTTTGTAAAAGTACTTTTAAAATATAAAAAATACTCTAGTTTATTTTGATGCATATTTTGGCTGCTCTATTTTGTAGTTTTGATACACTTAAAGATAGGGTATTTGGTATTTTATTTTCATATACATTTTTAATGTATCTTTGCCCAACCATGCATATGTACAGATTAGTACACTTTATTTTCCAGGTGCCTGTCTGTCATCTACATATCAAGATGTGGATTTCCCAGGGTCAGACTATCTCCAGGTGACCTTAAATACTCCCGATGACTGCCAGAAGCAATGCACCAGTGATTCAGACTGCCAGTTTTTTTCATACAATACAGAGACCTTTCCAGATGCAGAAACAAGGTAAAAAGGTATATATTCAATACATAAAGTCAGTTTTGTGTCAGAATCACAAGTTACTAAATCGCACCACAACGTATAATTTCACTATTTATCTTAAGAATACACTATGTATTTAAAGGTTCTCTGTATATCTGTGTATCCCAGTGTATTATTACAAGTTTTTAAAGTTGCTGATCTTTGTGCAGGAAAAAATGCCTTCTAAAATTTCGCTGGACTGTTCCAATACCATCCGTGCTCAAAAAAACACCTGGTCTAGTGTCAGGGTTTTCAGAATCATTGTATAAGACTATAGAAGGTAAGCCATTTTTCTCGTATGAATGAAGAATTGCATTCTATCACAGACTGTAAGGAGGAGTTTTTTGCCAACACACATTACAGAGGAAATGATTTCGAGAACATCTCTGCTGCCTCGCCTGAACACTGTCAGTTCCTGTGTAGCACACATCCCAGCTGTACCCATTTCACATACACAACTTCCAAATATTCCACTGAGCCTGAGTAAGTGCTACTTAGAAAAGGGGGTCTGATGAACTTGTGTAAGATATAAAGTATACATTTGAAATGAATGCCAATTAAAAAAATGAAACACACAGTAATTAAGCTGAGTTTGAATAAAATTGTTAATAGTAATTAATATTTTATTATATATTATATAATTAGTAGTAATTTATTGCAATTTATATTGTATAAAAATTATTTAATTCAAGAAGAAATTTAATTCGATAATTTTGTTAGACCCCATTTGGTTAATACAGATGTGGATGTAAGTGTGTTTGTTTTACATTTAATATTTAATTATCTAAAGATATGATTATACTTAACTGTTCTACTTATTTCAGCATACTTTACCAAATGTCTTTCATTCCTTGCATCCTTCATTCATTCACTCCGTTGATATGTGAAATTGTCAGGATTTCCTCTATTTAGAGAAATATTCGAGGCTGCACATAAACGCTAAAGAATCCAGAGCTAGCATTAGCCGCTAGCCACGTCCTGGTTAGCGCCAAGGTACTGTTACACCCCTCATGGTCTTAATGGTATGATTTCTATACATCAAAAGGTAATGCATTTTTAGAAATGAACTGAACTGTAAAGGGAGAAGAGGAATGTTTGTACACTACAGAGATGAGAAATCTTGAATCTCATCAAAAGTCTGTGAATGTATACTAATAATTTAGAGCCAGCGATGCTTTGGAAACTTTCAGGAAACTGGTTTAATCTAGTTCTAAATACTTTATATAAAGGATGGTTAGAGCAGTGAAAAGACATAATTTAACATACTATATATTTTAATCCAAATTTTGTATCTGAACAATATAACAAATAATCAACAAATAATCCTATTGTCTGTTGGTGGGGTAAGAGCTAAAGCAGGTAAATGCAATAGTTTTAAAACAGGAAGTGAATGATTTACAGTGTTGAAAGAAACACTAAGATCGCAAATGAGGTGTTAATAAGCAGCGTCCCTTCATTTTAATTAATCATCCTGTCAAGTTCTTTAATGTAGAAAGTGGACTTAATGATACAGCTGTCCATGTGTTTGGGTTCATTCTCAAGTTCAGTACTGCAGGTTTGGGGCTTATTCACTTTCAAACACCCCCCTGGCCTTTCCACCAGTGTTTAAAGGGGGATACGCCCCAACCTGGCAGTGTTAAACTTACATTTACATTTACCAGACCCTCTTTTCCAGAGCAACATGCTCTGAGCGATTTAAGTCTCTATCAATTAATAAATAAACACTGGTTCACTAGGTTGCAGACTTATGATACATCAGGCTAAAACTCTATTGAGAGGAATTATAGAACACTTTTTTAAAAAGAATGCTAATGTAAGTGTTTTAGGAAGAGGTACAGAAGGTCTTCACCCGACTTAACTATTTGGACATCTAAGGGAATTTTATTCGACCACTTCATTGCCAGTAGAGAGAAGAGTCTTAATGAATCCCTACCTCTTATCCTGAGCGAAGGTGGGACCAGTCGAGAAGTACAAGAAGATCTGAGGCTGTGTGGTGCAGTTGAAGATAAACCACTTACCCCTGCAGTGTTGGACATGAAAATTAACCCCTAATTAAATTCTAGCTAATCATAATATCTAACATTATGCAGTTTGCTAATGAATTAATGAAAAGTTAGTTATATCCATGACTATACCCATATATACCAATTCAGTGTTCTAAAATTTAACAATGTCCTTAGGTATAATGTGCCATGAAATTAATCTTTTGACAGTTTTAGATAAGTAATAAAAAGTGTTGGTATCTTTTGCTCAAATTCTCTGACTATTCTTAAACTGATTTTTCCTAACAGGATCAAAATGCATTGCTTCCTGAAGCATACACAGAACGTAAGCCAGCTTTTGCCTGTCAGAGAAGAAGAACTTTTTTCTGGATTCCCCACACGAAATTGCAAGCCTTCAAATGGTTTGATTTGTTTCTACTTGAGCATGCTAAGACTCTACAGTGTAACTGATCATGCTTTGCTTGGTCTTCTCTTAATTTGGTTTTTCTTTCAAAGTTTGGGCAACAACACGCTATGAAGGCCTCCACTTCTTTGGCCATGATTACCATGATTTTGAAGCTGACTCATTGGAGAGCTGTCAAGAAATGTGCACAAAAGACCCAGACTGCCATTTTTACACTTATGTCCTTCCATTTTACCGTGATAAGAACATCAGGTAAAGATATAAAATTATATTGTAGTTCTGTAAAATAAGCTCAATCAAAAGCAAAAACTTGATAAAACGTGGGTTTAGAGGGTTTGGAAAAGAGGAAATTAAAGGCAGGTGTAGAGTCAACTTAAAAAGTCTTTATTTCCTTATGTTTTTAGTTGCAATTTTTCAGTTTCAATACACACACATACATAGCTCTTTGGGCATAATGTTGCTTTAGTGGTTAAATAAGGCTTTGGTAAATTTGGGTCTGATTGTAGCCTAATGGTATGTACCGCTTGGACACTTACATGAATACAGTACGAGGTGGTATCGAAAAATGTTTTGAGACTAGATGGTGACTTGTGAACAGATGGCAGCACAAGGCTGCACACACAGTGACAGGGAGCACCAGACATCATAAGTCAGTGTGTCAAAAGACATCATCCTGTGTACACTGGGAGCTGTGCAACTGGTGCTATTCTTACCATGTGCGTTACCACATTTGCGATTGTGAGTTTCTCACCGGAAAGAAAAGGGGGGTTAAAATTAGGGGGGGAGGGGCAAAAGAGACATGCAGCATGGTTTATCTGCAACTTGTCCAATGTGAGCAATGTCTGCAGCTGAAGCACCCTCTTGTTAGACCAGGCTCTGGAACATGGCTTTGCATCTCATGCTCTTTTTCTCTTGGTTATCTTCCCTCCCCACTTTAATCCATGTTGCTAAAGACGGAAACTTACATTTAACTTATTTAAAGGTTTTCAATTCTTATCAAAATTCAGTAGAGGTGTGTTACCACTCACTTCCCCCCAGCTCCATCCATCATTTATCCTGTGCCATTATCCAACTGCATTCTTACAAGTTTAAAATCTCTGACTTACTTTAAAATCTCTGATCTCTGTGCAGAAAAAAGTGCTTTCTAAAATTCCGCTGGAATGTTCCAATACCATCATCGCACATACAAACATCTGGTGTAGTTTCAGGATTTTCAGATTATGTGCAAAAAACTACTGGATTTAAAGAGAGTAAGTCATTTCTCTCACGATCTGTTAGTGTAAAAATCGAAAAATCCTATAATTAATGCCATAATTTTTATAAATAAAATCACTTTTCTTTTCTTCACATTCTATCACAGAATGTAAGCAGGAGATTTTTGCCAACAGACATTACCGAGGAAATGATTTCGAAAACGTCCCTGCTGCTTCACCTCAACACTGTCAGTTCCTGTGTAGCGCACATCCCCGCTGCACCCATTTCACATTTACAACTTCCAAATATTCCACTGACCCCAAGTAAGTTCTACTAAGAAAAAGCTGACTAATTAACAACTACATAGAGTTTTTTTTTGCTGTATTTTTTCACTCTTAGTCTTTACTCTAAAATGCATTTAAAATAAAAGAGTCAAACCCTATGATTAAATAAATAACTTGAACCCGAATTTTCCTAACAGGATCAATATGCATTGCTTCTTAAAGCATACACAGAACGTACGTGAGCTTGTGCCTGTTGGAGAAGAAGAACTTTTTTCTGGATTCCCCTCACAAATTTGCAAGCCTTCAAATGGTTTGTTTTCTATTTAAACCGTTAAATCTATCATCCTTTGCCTGGTCTCCTTTGAATTCTATTTTCTCCTTTAAATTTCAGCAATAAATTACAATGAAGGCCATGTTTACCGTGATTTTAAAACAGACACGCCTAAGATCTGTCGAGAAATGTGCACAAAAGACCCTGACTGCCATTTTTACACTTATATCCTACCTTCTTACCATGATGAGAGTTTAAGGTAAATATATAATATACTCTGTATTCTAACAAAACAATACAGGGGGAGGGGGGGGGGGGTTTAATTAAACCACAGTTCCAATGCAGCATTTTACTTTAAATTTTGACCAGACTTTGGTATTAATCATAAAATTACATTACATAAAAACATAATATATTAGGCTCACCAAACTCTGAATGCAGGCATACAAACATCCCATAATCGGTAAAGGCAAAAAGCTCTACCAAGAACTTTGCAACCAGATGGTTTTACTACAGAACACTAGCACTGCTTATGGACAGATTTCACAACTGTGTTCCTTTAAGCACCTCTAGAGCCATTATCTGCAAGTGTATAGAACCTCAACATTCCCCTATCAGCCAGCCACACATAAAAGGAAGATTTCTAATCAGGAAGTCAGATGGACCACTTATAAGGAGCTCTAGAAAGACTTGGAAGCAGCAGGAACAGTTGTCACAGATAAAAAAAAACTATAGATAATGCACTTCACTGCCATAGTTTTTAATGAACACTCAACCCGGAAAGCTCTATTATTGAAGAAAATGCATGTTGTATCTGGTTTGAAGTTTGCTACACAACATTTGAAAATGGCAGTTAAATACTGGGAGAACGTATTCTGGTTACATGAGACAAAATTGAATGTCAATAATGCCACATGCCATGTTTGGAGGAGAAATTGCTCAAGTTTTGAGGTGGAAGCATCATGGAATGCTCTGTTTCTCTTGGCATGGTACTGACAGAATCTATATAATTAAAGGGAAGAGGAATGAAGGCATGTTTTAGGAAGTTCTCACGACGAATCTTGTGCCATTCAGCTTTGGCCTTCCAACAGGACAATGATCCAAAACATGAAACTGCAAATAAAACTCTAAATCTGTTTTTATGAAGAAGGTATAAATAAAGTTGTTGGAATTGCCCAGACAAACATTAAACTCGATGGAGTGTTTGTGCAAGGCACTGAAGATCAAGATTTGCAAAAGAATACCCTACAGAAAATCAAGTTTAATAGACAGGTTGTATAAAAGAATGGGACAAAATCCAACCTGAACACTGTCAGCAATTAGTTCATCCAGGAAATTTCTTGAAGCTTTCATTGCAGAGAAAGGCTTTTCCACCAAGTATTAGTATTAATAAATTTACTGAGTTAATACTGATATCAGGTCAAAATTTCATGTGAATTGCTGTATAAATGCTGTACAAAACTTGTGAGTGGACATTATGTAAAAGATTTGGTTTAAGGTAAGTATTAAGAGAAACTGAAACATACCACTCCACTTGTTCACAATTTTAGTAGTAACCCAATAGTGTAATGTTTTTTACAAGTTTGAAGTTGCTGAACTCTGTGCAGGAAAAAATGCTTTCTAAAGTTCTACTGGACTGTTTCAACACCATCAGTGGTTTTATAAACACCTGGTGTAGTATCAGGGTTTTCAAATTCACAGTATAAGACTAAAGAAGGTAAGCAGTTCTGCTCATGGCATTCCCTGTATGTTGGCATATACCGTAATTCTGTTATTCTATAAATATTATAATTCATTTTAGAAATTCAATAAGCATAATCATATTTTTTACTTTTCTATTCTTCAAATTCCATCACAGAATGTGAGATCTTTGCCAAAACACATTACAGAGGAAATGATTTTGAGAACATCTCTGCTATGTCGCCTGAACACTGTCAGTTCCTGTGTATAACACATCCACGCTGCACACATTTCACATACGCAACTTCCAAATATTCCACTGACCCCAAGTAAGTGCTACTTACAAAAGGATTCTGATAAACATATGTGCAAGATTTAACATAGAACCCTATATATAGGTGCATCCAAACAGTCTGTGTGTCCATGTCAGATTTGATTTGTTTTTAACAGTAATTGAAATATGAAAAATAGAAAAAAAACAGCATTATTGATTTTCCCTTTTAGGATCAAAATGCATTGCTTTCTGAAGCATACACAGAACGTAAGCCAGCTTGAGCCTGTTAGAGAAGAAGAACTTTTTTCTGGATTCCCCACACGAGATTGCAAGCCTTCAAATGGTTTGATTTGTTTCTACTTGAGCATGCTAAGACTCTACAGTGTAACTTTGCTTGGTCTTCTCTTAATTTAAATTTTTCTTCCCAAGTTTGGGCAACAACACGCTATGAAGGCCTCCAGTTCTTTGGCCATGATTACCATGATTTCGAAGCTGACTCATTGGAGAACTGTCAGGAAATGTGCACAAAAGACCCAGACTGCCATTTTTACACTTATGTCCCTCCATTTTACCGTGATAAGAACATCAGGTAAAGATATAAAATCATTTGTATTGTAGTTCTGTTAAAAAAAAGTAACTTGAAAAAAGACAAGATAAAATTGAAAACCTGCATACTTAAGAGCAGTGGTTATTTATTTGTTTGTTTTTTTACGTATGTTTGTTTGTTTGTTTGTTTGTTTGTTTGTTTGTTTGTTTGTTTGTTTGTTTGTTTGGGAATGAAAGGATCATGCAAAAATATATATATATTTCATGGTTTAAGTTTGGAATCAAAAGTAAGTTTAAAATGAAACTAAAATCCGTAAAAAAAAAAAAAAAAAGAAAAAAAGAATTAAATATTTATTAATTAAATATATGTGCTTAATTGTTCTCTGAGAATGTGTGTATACTAGTGCATTTTTACAAGTTTCACTCATTCCATAATTTTCATTTGTAATTAAAATTTAGCACAGGTGTAAAATCGTTACCACTCACTTCCCTTGACCTTCCCTCATCGCCCTCCATTATCTTGTATAGTGCATTTTTACAAGTTTCAAATTTCTGATCTCTGTGCAGGAAAAAATGCTTTCTAAAATTCAGCTGGAATGTTCCAATACCATCATTGCTCATACAAACACTTGGTGTAGTATCAGGATTTTCAGATTCAGTGCAAAAGACTACTGGATTTAAAGAGAGTAAGTCATTTCACTCATGATCTATAAATCCTAAAATTGATGCCATAAATTCTTAAAAATAATACATTTTTTTTCATCACTTTTCATCACATTCCATCACAGAATGTAAGAAAGAGATTTTTCAAAGACACATTACCCAGGAAATGATTTCGAGAACGTCCCTGCTGCTTCAACTTAACACTGTCAGTTCCTATGTAGCACTCATCCCCGCTGCACCCATTTCACATTCACAACTTCCAAATATTCCACTGACCCTGAGTAAGTGCTGCTTAGAAACATTAGACTAATAAAGTTCTTCACATCTGTAAGATTTATTCAAAAAAATAATTTCTGTTTGTCAATTATTTAGTATTTTTTCACTCCGAGTCTTTACTTTGAAAGACAGACTGAAATGCATCACAAAAGAGTTCAAACCTATAATTAAATGCCTGGAATAAATTAACCCTAATTTTCTTTACAGGATCAATATGCATTGTTACATGACAAATACCAAGAACATAAGTGAGCTTGTCCCTGTTAGAAGAGAAGAACTTTTTTCTGGATTCTCCACACAAAATTGCGAGCCTTCAAATGGTATGTTTTCTACTTGAGCATTTAAATCTAAACTATATAGAGAAAAAGATTTGTATGTGAATTTTAAACATCTAAGTCCACATTTGCTTTTATAATACCACCACTTTTCTGGGAAGATGTTCCACTAGATTTTGGAGTGTGCTTGTGGTGATTTGTGCTCATTCATCCACAAGGGTGTTAGTAAAGTCAGGCACTTATGTAGTTGAGGTGAGGAGGCCTGGGGTTATATACACTCAGAGTTCCAATTCATCCAATTCATGTTTAATAGGGTTGAGGTCAGAACTCAAGAGCAGGTGACTCAAGATCTTCCACTCCAAAACCATGTAAAACATATATTCATACAGCTATGTGTACAGAGACACTGTCGTGCTGGAACAGGTTTGGATCTTCTAGTTCAAGTGAAGGGAAAATGTAATGCTACCGGACCAATGACATTTTATAAAAATGTTTGCCTCTAACTTTATGGTAACTGTTTAATGAACAATAAAATATGACTGGAAAAGTCAGATGTTCAAGTACTTTTGTCCATATAGTGTATCATGCTTTGCCTGGGTTCCTCTTTTATTTTCAAAGGTTGGGCAACAACTCGCTATGAAAGCCTTCACTTTCTAGGCCATGATTATCGGGATTTTAAAACCGAGACGTCTGAGACCTGTCGAGAAATGTGCACAAAAGACCCAGACTGCCATTTTTACACTTATTTCCTTCCTTCTTACCACGCTGAGAGCACAAGGTAAAAATATGTAATAAGGTAATATATATAATCTGTGTATTAAATCTATAGTGTCATGTTTTTAGTTAAAAAAAAGAATACCTTGTCAATCATTTTACATAAAGCTATTTTTAAAAAGACATCTCCTCTTATGAAATCTCTGAAAAATGCCAATCCACTCTTTGTGCACAATTTCAGTAGAAACCCAATAATTTCTGATCTCTGTGCAGGAAAAAATGCTTTTTAAAATTCCACTGGACTGTTCCAATACCATCAGTGCTCAAAAAAATACCTGGTTTAGTATCAGCTTTTTCAAAATCACAAGCCTAAAGATGGTAAGCCGTTCTCCTCCTGATATGTGTTGGTATATACCATAATTATATAAATATTATATTTCATTTCAGAATTTTAATTAACAATCATCATTAAATTCCATCACAGAATGTAGAGGATTTTATTGCCAACAATCATTACAGAGGAAATGATTTTGAGAAAGTCCCTGCTGCTTCTCCACAACACTGTCAGTTCCTGTGTAGCAGTCATCCCCGCTGCACCCATTTCACATACACAACTTCCAAATATTCCACTGACCCCAAGTAAGTGCTACTAAGAAAAGGTGTCTGATAAACCTATAAGACTTAATGAGTAAATCCATAAATAATTTGATCCAAACAGGTTATATTTGTCAAATATTATAGTATAGTCATAAGACCATGTGTTTTTTGGTCCGTGTACATTGTGTTCACTCGTTTTTAGTCTTGAAAATAAAAAGCAAATTATGCAAAGATATTTAACAATTTATAATGGGCATTTCAAACAAAATGTGAATTAATATTGAAAGCAGAAAAAGGAGAAAATGGCTTTTTCATTGTTTCTAAAACACCTAAAATGAGAACGCTATTTATTTATTTAAGCATCTCCTTTATTCGTTTAGTATCATAAAGTGTATAATCAAAATCGCACAAGGCCATATATGGTCAATGCACATCTAACATCATAAACTGGAAAAAAAAAGCGAACTTCTCTAAAACTCTCTCCTTAGGAAGAAATGTCCACTCTGGAGCCATTTATGCAAATTATAAATAATATGATGCAAACTAGAGCAACATATTCAGAGATTACAGACAATCTAGTAGAGCATGGTGTGGGGCGGTGCGGGGCACGCCATCACAGTGTGGGGCAGAGCAGTGTGGGGCAGGGCGAGGTGGGCTTGTTCTTTAAAGAGTGTGTGAAGACTTTGTGCATTGCATAACTGTAAGAAGAAAGTGTGTGTCAGACTTCCATTTACTGTCACTCTCTTGTTGCATGTAGTCCAAGCATAATAACTTACATTTTTATTTATTTTCTTTCTTCCCAGCCAATAGCTTGCGATAACACAATCTGCTCATTGCTATGGCTTATAAAAAAGATTAATTATCAGAAATGAGTGGTTAAGGGGGGAGTGGGATGTTTGTACACTACAAAAGTCTCATATTATCTAATCAGTAAAAATTTTCAGGAAGTTGGTTTTCATCTATAATTCATGTCCTGAATATATTACATATAGACTGGTATTTCAATATTTTATTTATGTATTTATTTTGGCCTTAGGGCTAATGATCTGAAGGGCAGACTGAAATGCATTAAAAAAGGTAATTTAAAGGTTAAAATGCCCTGAATATTAAAAACCTGATTTTCTTTACAGGATCAATATGCATTGCTTCCTAAAGCATACACAGAATGTAAGCGAGCTCGTGCCTGTTGGAGAAGAAGAACTTTTTTCTGGATTTCCCACAAGGAATTGCAAGCCTTCAAATGGTTTGTTTTGCACTTGGCCAGTTTAATTAATCATACATTGCCTGGTCTCTTCTGAATTTTTTCCCCCCCCAAGGTTGGGCAAGAGCATGCTATGAAGGCCATCATTTCTTGGGCCATGATTACTGTGATTTTAAAACTGACACGTCTGAGACCTGCCGGGAAATGTGTATGAAAGACCCAGATTGCCTTTTTTACACTTATGTCCTACCTTTTTACCATGATGAGAGTATAAGGTAAATATATAATAGTATTACACTGCTCGAAGATATTACGGGAAGACTTAAATCATACGCTGGATCACGTTTAACAAAATATGCAGGATGAAAAACTTTTTTACATTGTTTAAATCATTGATGATGTTACAGTGGTCAGTGGAAACAAAAATCATCAACCCATTAAGAGCTGGTTTGAAATCAGACCAAAAATCTAAAGTTAAAGATTTAAATTAGTCTGATCCAACTTGCATACATTTTATTAGGGAAGCTCATAATGTAAGTGAATAGTTTATATGGTCCCTACGTGCCTGTATGCACTCCCGACAACATCTGGATTTTGCTCCTGATGAGATAGTGGATGGTGTCCTGAGAATTCTCTATTTCCAGACCTAAATCAGGGCACCAGAGCTCCTGTACAGTCTGTGGTGCCACTTGGTGGCGTTGAATGCTCCGATATACAATGTCTGTTCATGATGTTCAGGTGTTCATGACACAAAGTAGCATATACTGGTCCTGTTGTTAAGTTGTTAAACTTCTACTAGCGTATCCAGCTCTCCTTATGTAATGGGCTGCTTTCTGTTATCACCTCTATGCTCTTAAACCTGGGAGACACATTGGACATCCTTGCTACTACCTGCTCAACCTGATTAGGATGGGGATTGGAAGTGACAAGGACTGAAACAAAACACCAAACCAGAGACATATCATTCAGGAAGGATTAGGAAAGAGAGCAATTGTCTGTGGCCACCACCACCTAAACATATTTTTTGGGGGTTGTCTTGCTGTTGCCTTTCCATTGTACCTAATATCACTTTCATTTGCATCAAAGCATGTGATTCAAAACCACTTCTTAATCCCAGGCTCATACTGTGCGATTTTTATAGTCCCTTGAGATTGTGGATTGTCAGACTGTAAGTGATCCACGGGTCACTCTGTAGGATCTCAGTTGTCATAATGTCAGACTGTACAACAGTCAAAATCTGATGTAAACCAAAAACTGATGTCCAAAGTTTTACATCATCAATCCATGATACGTTCAGACTCGCGTTCTCTCACTAAAGCTAGCAGCAAACAAAAACAATCTGCAGCGTTAATTTTGTTCATGAAATGCCTTGATAAGAAAAACGGCAAACAAACTCTCCTTTTCCTTCCATACGTTTCTCTTCTTGCTGTACTGTCCATCTGACTCATTTCAGTATTTTTTTAAGTTGTCCCATCATCAGGCTTGGTGCTCCTATTGGTTTTTGGTTTGACAGTTTTCTGAGAATTTCATTGGAGGAAAAAAATGACTGCGACGGCAATTAATTAACTGTCTGTGAACATGTTAAACCCGCGTTTAAAGACTACAGATTTTATTGTAGGATAATAGGAATCTTTAAGGATTTTCAAAATATGATAACCAAATCATGGCCAAAATCAGTGTGAACTCAGCTTAGGTGGACAAATTTGTATCCCTGAAGAAATTAGCTTGTTGTTATACTTTGATGATTATATATTTCTAAAAGATCATTTTTTAGCTATGTATATTCTATTAAATATATGATAGTATTGTAGAAATGTTGTAAAATAGGCTCATTTGAATAACTATAATTCGATAAAGAAGCATAAAACAAACCTAAAAATGTATTTCATGAAACAAATATAATTATATAAATATAATAACCTACTTGTTTTATAACACTGACTGATCTATATGTGTGTGTTTGTTTTTTACATGTGTTTTTAATCTATTGGTATTATTTCAGGCATGGATGTTACCTAAAGAAAATCATGACTCTACCAAGACCTGAAAAGGTGGTGTATAGTCATGGTGTGGTATCCGGCTTCTCCCTGAGGAACTGTTTAAACTAGTGAGGTGTAATCTACAGGACACAAAGGTTTGTTTAATTTACATAAAATCAAACCCACAAAGTGATTTCTTTTGTTTTGCCAAAAAATTACAGACAATGGAAGGACAACAACCAATTCAAGAATTGTTTTATTTATATAGTGTGTCTTATAATAGTAAAATTTAACTAAATATTTAGTCTAAAAAGCTGTTTTCAGGGTTCAGTCATTTTTATTGTGCCTCCAATTGCTCTCATTTCACATAGGTCAGTGATGTATGGGATCAGTTACAGCCACTATACACAAGTATTTACATAAGAGTATATATTTAATAGTGTGTTGCCTAATATCAGCCATCTACTATAGACTATCTTGAGTATAGACTTAATAGAATGGAATAGAATTTGAGATTATGCCTGTAGGTTATGTTTCAGACTTGTTCACAGACGCGTTCATAAATAAACACAAGACAATTTGTTGAATGCCAACGGACACGGGACATGAAACATGCATTTGTGCTTATCTTTCACTTATTTTTATTTCACTTCATGTTGATTTTATTGAGGTGTTTTGACAGGCAGCTATTTTTTTAGGACATAGAAGATTGTCCTTAACCACTGCAAAAATCACCAGATGCTGACAGCGTGATTGGATAGCAAAACTTGTAAAGAAGAAAGATTTTCTGAAGGCAATAATATTTAGTGATGATTGGTCATTTGAAACAATGCCCTTACAGACACAGAGTCCCACCACAGCTAAGAACAAACACACACACACACACACGCAACCACTGACACATACTGACCTCCCAAATACAAGTAGTTGGTGATAGTGATCAGTGACTGCTCACTGATTGGTGATTAGTGATGGTCATTAGGGAACAATGATGATCAGCAGTTGGTGTTTAGGAACACTGGTGATCAGTGATTGGTATTTAGGAACAATGGTAATCATGGATTGGTATTTAGGAACAGTAGTGATAAGTGATTGTTGTTTAGGAACAGTGATCAGTGATTGGTTGTCAGGAACAATAATGATCAGTGATTGGTTGTACGGAGCAGTGGTGATCAATGATTGTTGGAAGCAGTGGTGATCAGTGAATGTCATTCAGGAACAGGGGTGATTAATGATTAGTTGTCGGGAAAAATAATGATCAGTGTTTGGTTGTAGGGAGTATTGGTGATCAGTGATTGTTGGAAGTAGTGGTGATCAGTGATTGTTGGAAGCAGTGGTTATCAGTGATTGTCCTTGTGGAACAGTGGGGATCTGTGATTGTTATTAAAGGACAGTGGTGATCAATGATTGGTATTTAGGAATCACTTCCTTTGTCACATTTTATGTCTATTATAAAAGCTCACACCATATAATTATAACAAAGAACATTTCAGAATGCTGATTTGTAATCATCATGTGATTTTTTTTTTTACTTTGTTTCAGGAAGATAATTCCTGTTGTGTCCAATGAGAGAACTGAGAACCATGAAAAGCTGTCTGTGAAATAATAGCACTGTATGAATATAAAATCCTATAATCAAATAAAGGCTGTTGAATCTAATGCCACCGTGCCTATACTGAGGAGCATCCTTTTAGCTAAATATTACTTTGTTACAGTCAGTGTACAAACAGCATACAGAAAAATAGATCTCCTGAAGTTCATTAGTTGTTATCAATTTTGGACCATTTTGAAGGCATTGCAGGGATTTTTGTTATTTTTGTATTATATACTGTATGTATTTTAAAACAATATTGGGAAATGTAAAATCAAATTTTGGTGTCTACTGAGAAATGTGCAAATCATTCAGTCTCTTTATTTGCACATTGTGAATATTGTATTGCTGCACCTGATACAAAATACAAGCATGAGAGTAAATCTCTTAGCTTACTTTAAAGACAGAAGAGTAAGCAGCTGTAACATTTTATTCATTTACTCTCACATATACCTTATTCCTTATTCACTCCCTATTATAATGCTTTATATAAACACCACTTAATAAGCATAAAGCTCATTGTCAGAATTATGCCTAGGGACTACATTACCCAATAGCCCCTGCCCTTTCTTGGGTCACTAATCACTTACATCTGTTTCTTGTCACTTTGTTTAGCACTTGTATATATCGCTTCACACTTCACAGCTCTTATTCTCTCACGTTCTTTATTACATTTTTCCAAAGCGTTCACCTATCCTTGTTTTACATGACACTCAACACATCATTTAAGCATAGTTGTGGGATGTTTTGCATCTTCTAATGTTTATTTTGTATACTGTAATCATCATGAATATGTATAATTGAGTATATTAGCCATTAAAACTTTTTAATTTAAGAGAATTTCTAGCTAAAGCAAAACATTTTTTCTTCTTCTTCATAATAGTTTGGGGAGGCCTTCATTTTGATGCTAAACACTCCTGCTTATGCGGTATGATGCAACATGAATGAACTCATGTCATTGGCAATGGCACCACTGCAAGGACTAAATATCAAAAGTTTCAACTTCCACTTTTCAAGTTGGACAGCAAACATTTTAGCATTTTGGCCAAATTGTTTACCTGATATACCAAAATACCTGAATTCCATTTCTTTCTCATGTTTCATTTCAACCATATACAGGTTGTACAGTAAATGGTTAAAGGAAACAGTGTTTTTCCTAGACCAAGGTGCTAAATAAAGCAAAACAACACACTAGACACAAAATAGCTACAATTATTTGTGCAAAATAATTGTAATTCAGTGTATGTGTAAAAGAGAGGGTGCATGTATGTATTTATGTGTTTGTTTACTCAGTTGATTACTCACTCAATCACGCACTGAGCCACTTTAGAAAGTTTAAAGTCATTTAGTGGCAATAAGGTCAATACAGAAATATATTAACTATGCATGTACTGTGGAATGTCTGTGCATGTGGGTTAAGGATAGGATTTTCCTCACGCCTCACCACATGACTGGCCCTGGCAGGTTCGCCTGCAAATGGGAATTAAACACCTGTGTGATGCTTCCCTCCTTATAAATAGGCAGATTCTAACTGCAGAACACTCCCGTAACTCCCGGTAAGTTCTCATCCATATTGACTGATTTCACATTCCACACAAATGCTTCATTATTAGGTATGTTTCAGATTTCATATACAACATGCAAACCTTTCTGAAACTTTCTTTCTTTCCAAAAGGAATTGTGAACCTCTGAGAAAGTAGCAAGGCCCTAAGAGACACCACTAGAGGTCCTGTAGTTTAAAGACATTTTTCAGCTGTGTAAAAGGAAGAAAGGTCTGATTTGTTGCGTGACATCTTTGTGTGTTCCTCTCAGTGATTCAATAACACTTTATTTCTCCATCTGAAGTTTCTGGCCTGCACCCCTCCCCGTGGGAAAGCTGGCCTTGTGTGACTGTGGTGGCCCAAGCTGGAAGCTGTGGTGGCAGCCCTGACTCTGCTGCTGCCCAAAGAATAACAGGCCAGAGAAGATTCTTATACACACACACACACACACTCACACACACGACTCACGAGAGGGAGTCTAAAATTATGCCACATAAATGCACAGACACACACTTTCTTGCCCACATGCAGTATACCACTCATCCAGCCCTTCGTCCAGCCGTGTGGATCCACACTTCAGCCCTTACAGACACAGAGTCCCACCACAGCTAAGAACAAACACACACACGCAACCACTGACACATACTTACCTCCCAAATACAATATGTGCAAACATCTTCCTTTTGAAATCTAAAACCTAACAAGCAGTAATCCCAAAACCAAATGCATGCATCACACTTTTTGAACTGCTCTTCTTGAGAAAATGCCATGTAATCGTTTCATGAAGGGAGTCTGAATACTTTTATGCGCTGTATACAGTAATGCCAGTGTTCACTTTCAGGCCAGTCACTAACCTAAATGTGTCAGGTAAGATATAAACGACCATCCATACAAAGTGACAACATTCTTCCATTCAGCATGAACAAACACAATGGTGTTTAAACAAACAAGAGGCACTGGGAAACACAGATCAGTGAAGTAGCTTCTCTACACCAATCAGGCATAACATTATTACATTATAACATTATGAGCAGTGAAGTAAATAACACTGATTATCTCTTCATCATGGCACCTGTTAGTGAGTGGGATATATTAGGCAGCAAGTGAACATTTTGTCCCTCAAAGTTGATGTGTTACAAGAAGGAAAAATGGGCGCGCGTAAGGATTTGAGCAAGTTTGACAAATTGTGATGGCTAGATGACTGGGGCAGAGCATCTCCAAAACTGCAGCTCTTGTGAGATGTTCCCAGTCTGCAGTGGTCAGTATCTATCAAAAGTGGTCTAAGGAAGGAACAGTGGTGAACCTGTGGTAACAAGGTCATGGGCTGCCACGGCTCATTGATGGACACGGGGAGCGAAGGCTGACCAGTGTGGTCCGATCTAACAGACGAGCTTCTGTAGCTCAAATTGCCGAAGGTCAAGAATTTTGACTTCTTGTTGTTAGCAACCAAGCTGCCACTGTTGGGCCCTTGAGGAAGTCCCGAAAGTCTCAACAGCTAAGTTTTCTCAATAATTAATAACGTACACAAATATTTGGTGTTTGCCAAATGCTGTAAATGTGCATGATTGACATTTGGCTTTGCTGTGAGCTTGATCTTGGTCATATAGTTCATCGGACAGTTGCAATAGTAATTCCATATAAATCTTCAAACATTTAACCACTTGTAGTTATTTGTAATTATATGAAAAGAAACTTTGAGAATGTATAACCCAAAAACATGCAAAGACATCACTTTCTAGAGAGCAAATTGTTCACATAATTGTGTTCTAAATCAAAAGCCTGTCTCCATCACCCAAATGGAAGTTGGCTGGACGTGAAAGTGGTTGGTCTGCATTTTGCTGTTTTGCATTTCTGAATGTCAGAATGTTGGCTACACCAACCATTAGAAAAATAAAATCATTTTCTTTCCTGACTGTAAAATAGTTAGTTATATTGTATCTTTGTAGTTATTTTGTTTATACTAACATTCATTTAAACCTACATTTTTTGTTATTTGGAGGTTTTTGGTATTGTTTATGTATCGTACAATGTATATAATCTTTCATAAAACTGTACAGCAATGTTTTTAAACTATCACTACTGGTCCTTTGAGAAAGATATTGTGAAATGCCTTGCGATAAGCACAGCAAAGTCTTAATGATTACATTTATGGCATTCTTAGAATCAACTCATTCATGCAGCTGAGCACTTGAGGGTTAAGGGCCTTGCTTAAGGGCCCAGTAGTTGCAGCAGCTATTCCTAGGATGTACACAGTATTTACATAAAAAAACCCATTTTAGAGTCACACTAAAGTGTATCACATGGGCAGCTGGAACATTGGTACATACTGGTGTTGACAGTGCTTTAGAAACAGTACGACTACATGGAATTCCCTCAAGAAGCGCAATTAAAGTGTTTGTCTGAACATCAAAGAGTGACACATTAGAATGATTTGAAGTGATCCTTTTGAATGTATGAAGAAATGCATGTTTCTGGTTTTGTGGTTTTTGTTTGTAAGGGTTTTATTTTTTAAGATTTCAAAGGAAGCGTGCTTGCACATATAAGATGACAGAATGTGTCAGTGGGTGTATGTGTGTGTGTGTGTTTGTTCTCAGCTGTGGTGGGACTCTGTGTCTGTAAGGGCTGAAGTGTGGATCCACACGGCAGGACGCGGGGCTGGATGAGTGGTTTGCTGGATGTGGGCAGGAGAGTGTGTGTCTGTGCGTGTATGTGGCATCATTTTAGACTCCCTCTCGTGTAAGTGTGTGTGTGTTTGAGAGTGTGTGTATAAGAATCTCCTTTGGCCTGTTATTCTTTTGGCAGCACCAAAATCAGGGCTGCCACCACAGCTTCCAGCTTGGGCCACCACAGTCACACAAGGCCAGCTTTCCCACGGGGAGGGGTGCAGGCCAGAAACTTCAGATGGAGGAATGAAGTGTTATTGAATCACAGAGAGAAACACACAAAGATGCCACAAAGCATATAGCAAGCAAACACTGTTGCATCTTATCCTATTTAATAATCTTTGGAGGGAGCTCAAACTCCATGTTTCTCAGCAACAGTCCAGAAACTTGACTGATCTAGAGAAGATCTGTATGGAGGAGTGGGCCAAAATCCCTCCTGCAGTGTGTGCAAACCTGGTGAAAAACTACAGGTAACGTTTGACCTCTGTAATTGCAAACAAAGGCTACTGTACCAAATATTAACATTGACTTTCTCAGGTGTTCAAATACTTATTTGCAGCTGTATCATACAAATAAATAGTTAAAAAATAATACATTGTGATTTCTGGATTTTTTTTTTTAAGATTATGTCTCTCACAGTGGACATGCACCTACGATGACAATTTCAGACCCCTCCATGATTTCTAAGTGGGAGAACTTGCAAAATAGCAGGATGTTCAAATACTTATTTTCCTCACTGTATGTGTGTCTATTTCATAAATGCAATCTATTGATTCATTTTCATAGACACGAATTTCCCTCTTTTTTTTCGTATCACTCAGGACGACTTTCTATGTAATGTATTTCAATATGAAGTATTTTTGGTGCCTTTGGTTCCTTCCAGTGAAAATAAAGGTAATATATTCTCCCAGTTAAGGAAACTGCATTAATTAGAGACACACACATTTATTACAGTATCACCCTAACACTTACCTTAACCGTATATTTTGTGCCTTATTCTCTGATAAAAATAGGGGAAAAAGATTACCTTTGGCATTTCTGTCAGCATTACCATTGAACCTCTGCATCGATTGCTATGGAGACGGAGCCAGAGGGAGGCAGTTGTGCTTAATGACATGAAAAAAGATGGAACTTTGTGTCCATAAACACAAATTAATAGATTAAAGGTCCTGACTATATCATGAAAGCTGCCAAACTGTGTTCAATCAACTGTTTTCTACTTGTATCTTGATGTTGAGGACTTTAACTTGATCTTTAGTGCAACTTTAAGCCTACATTCAATATGAGTTCAAATCAGATACTGATACCAACCAAGGGCCACACCTGATAAGTCATTAAAAATTAACATCATTAGAATTAAACAGGTAGAATTTGGTGTAGACTTGCTTGGTTGGAATTAAAACTTGTATGCAAAACTTGCAGGCCCTTTGTGGAAAAGATTGGACCCCCCCTGCTCTAAGACTTCTACCCAAGTCATATTGGAATTGGAGACTTTTAATTTGTAATAGTACTCTACACTTCTGCTGGACATTCAACTTGCAGTCTTAATCTCAATACATTTCAATTCATTTTAAACGCAGCTTTACAGAGATGAATTGGTATGAATGAATTTATATGTTAGTATCCATAAGTTCAGGGCCTAATAAGAAACCTTGAGAGGAACCAGATTCAAAGGGGAACCTGCCATCTGGGTGGCACCGAATGTCCGTTCATTATAGTTATATCATTGTTGAGAAGCATTTCTACTCTATTCCATCAAGGGATCTAAATACAGCTAGATTAGCTTTATATATAAAGCTACAATTACCCTTTACGATTAAGTCAGTAACTCAACTAATTATCTTCCACAACAGTTTTAATCATCACCTACCTGTGCACAAACCTGTATTTGCTGCATTAGCAGTTGACCCACAGCACCATGGCATCTGAATTCCTGGACAAGGTTCTATACTTACAGCTGAAACCTGCGCTTTGCTTTTAGCCATGGAATACAGTGGAAATGTGTAATAGCATAATGTTAACGTTTGTAACATTTCTAAAACCAGCCTACAAGCCTGGGCCACTGTGGGCACTCTCTGGCAATGAGCAGCAGACATGGCAGAGCTCGCAGGAATCAGACTGTGTACATGAGCTGAAGAGGCTGGGCTGCATTATGCCAGACATGCAAAATTCCTCTGATTCTAAAGAATCCCAAAGATCCTTCCCCTTCACATTGTGAAATAGTTTACACTTTTATTGATTTTCTTATTTCTTTTTAAAATGTCCTCTAATCAGTTGTGTTAATTAAATTGTTTGCCTGTTTTATTTTGTGCACCTGTTATCTATCTATCTATCTATCTATCTATCTATCTATCTATCTATCTGTCTGTCTGTCTGTCTGTCTGTCTGTCTGTCTGTCTGTCTGTCTGTCCGTCCGTCCGTCCGTCCGTCCGTCCGTCCGTCCGTCCGTCCGTCCGTCCGTCCGTCCGTCTGTCCTTTTAACTAGATAGACAGATTTTTGACATGTTCGACAGACAGTGCACTTGAGTTTTCTACTGTAGTTGAACTGTAGTTTATACTTCGTATGATACAACAAAGTTGGTGCAGACATAAAACTTCCCACTTACAGTTAGTCTTAAAGATACTTCTTGTTTTTTTGAGAAAACAAATCAGTTTTGAATATCCAAATTCCTTAAAAAATATTTGTTTCCTTTAAAAAAATTTGTTCAGGCAATATTTACGATGTCTAAACATTTTATAGATGAGCAGAAAAATTGGTAGTCAGATTTGTTTTCCTAGGATTATATTGTAACTTTTGACCTTTAGGTGGCATTGCCATTAAATTTGTGCTTGACATGATCCTGAAGATGCCTACCAGGTTTGGGGTTTATATCTTTTCTAAAGTTTATTCTTTATATTATGAGTGCTAGATTTGGACAAATTAGACAAAATTAGGACAGAAATTTTATATATATATATATATATATATATATATATATATATATATATATATATATATATATATATATATATATATATATAAGACCATTGTAGGGGTGAGTTAAAACAGCATTTAACTCACCTCTGCCCAGGAAATCTATGAAAATCTAGGAAGGCTTTTATTTATTTCCGAATCTGACCTAGTGGTGGTGCTACAGCATTGGCAGCACTTGCCCCAAATTTATTCCTATTGTTTCTTAGATCTTTCTGAATCAGTGTAACCAATTTCTCAACTTTCTACCAGTGTTTCTACATGCTGTAGAATACTTTATAACAAAAAAAAACGAAAAGAAGAAGAAGAAAAATAATAGGAGAGGTAGAATAGCAATAGGATTCCTAGGCATCTTCAATGCTTGGCCACCTAAAAAGTATTATACATATAGATATATTATATCTAAATCCAAAGTTTGTTTGAATTTTTAATTAATTTGGCAACATTAAAGCTATATTCAAAATTTACTTATACATATGAAGCCATTAAATACATTAAATCAGTCGATATAAAAATCAAAACAACAGCTTTTTGGTGTTTCCTGTTGAGCATTAATAAGCCACTGATTTTATTACACTCCAAAGAATGGTTTCTGGTGTGCAAGTAATCGAACCCACAGCCACATCAAGCTCGGAGTAATGCCTAATACCAGAAACACATTGAGCAAGTGGTGACATATGCAGTACTTTATCTTCTTCTCCAGCATATGTTCACTAGCTGACTGATGTCATGGTGGTTCATTTACAAGAGACTTTCGCTTGCTGCCATCTAACGGTTGCCAGTTGGTTGATACGCTTGCCCAGAGAAAAAGCTTGCAACACACTAATATGATAAGGCACTTTTGTCTTTATGAAAGCAATTTCATGTCAAACGTATAACATAATCTGAATAAAGATATTTGAGTAATGATATGTAAATGACTGAGGAAACTAAAAAGCAAGCATATGCATGTGTCAAAAAAATACATCAGTGGAAATGATAGAATTTGTGTTTACATTGGTTTGTTTAGAGTGAGGCCCCCTTTTTCCCCAGTCCCTTCTCAGCAGTCATGCTTTTTTATTCTGGAATATGATTCTAAATCACTTAAATACGAATTATTAATTGAATGCGAATGTGGATGTAGCTTGCTTGATTGCTACCATTTGGGGTGACATCTTTTCTTGTTTTAAGTAACAGCATAGGAAATGTCAAGAGGATACATTCTTAACATTTTGTAATAGCTATAACCCAAATGGTATTTACTCAGGATTTAGCATAGTTCTCTTGTCCCAATAAGGTATGAGTTGCATATTTGTGAAAAGTCTTAAAAGTCTGAAAAAGTCTTCTAGTAAAATTAGAAGGCCCCAATCTCTGTTCCCCAACTGTGTGCTGACTTGCTGACCCTGATCAGTGGTGCTGGAGATCTCAGAGCGACAAAGGGTCTGAAGGAAACCTGAGGGTGACCAGCAGATAAAGTGGAGGAGAGAGACGAAGTGGAATTAGAGGAAGGGGAAGAGGAGTTGTGGGAACGGGGTGGGACGGAATGCAGAGGTGAAGGAACTCTTGAGCTCTCTGTGGATGGCTGTGCCAGTCTATGAGAGTGTGATGAAACAGAGGACATTCTGTGCACTGGAGATAATGCAGAGCTCAAGAGTGTTGCCTGGTTTCCCAGCGGTGCCAAACACAGGGCTGGTGAAGGGTATGCTAGTAGAGTCGCAGCAGCATGAGGGGCCATGTCTCGGCGGTTGGCCGGAGGAAAAGGGGAAGAGGAGGCGGGGCTAGAGGAGCTACCGAGCTGAGGGAAGGAGCCCCAAGGCCATGGAGGAAAGGCCAGGGCTGCTGGGTTCTGATGCAAAGGGTCGAGCTCACTGGCACGCTGACTCAGGTGGGACACCAAACGGGCACCAATAGGATCTGAAGAATCTGCTCCCTCCAAAGAACCGAGGTATCTCACCACCTCGCCCACACACTCACGAAATCCCAGTGTTCTGTAGTCTACTGCTAGCGAACGGGCATCAAAATAACCTTGAAGGTAAAATAGTCACATTTCAGTACTCTTTTTTTCATCACAAATGTACAAAATACAGAACAATCCATTTAATCCACTCACCTTTTGATCCCATGGCATGCAACAGTTTCAGATGATCCACTGTCATTTGAAGAATTTCGGCTTTCTCGAGTTTAGACGAACCCTAAGAAGGAAAAGTTCAATTAAACTGATTTCTATGCTTTTAACTTATAGCAATGATTTTAAAATGCTTCACATTTACAGTATTTGGCTAGGGAGGTGGTAGCGCACTAGTTAAGGCATTGAAACCGGAAGATGACAAGTTCAAATCCCAGCACCTCCAAAATGCCACTGCAGTGCCAACTGCTCAGATGAATGTTGTTCTGCATAGGGTGTTTGCCAGATTATATAAATGTACATAATTTGAGAGACACCCTTATCCAGAGGCCCTTGCTTCAGCATTTGAACTCACAACCTCAAACCATCACAACATCCAACCGTCCAACATCTTAACCTTTGAGCTACGACTTTTTTTCGAAACTGTCAATTTTCACGGTGATAACAAACCTTTTCTGAGACAAAGCTTCAAGTGAAACCAGCAAAAACATCTTATCCAGCAGCTAATCCTGAGAAAACACCCCCTGAGAAAAAAAGCTATATACCCTTTTCCAGCATGTCCTGCTGTTTCACTGTGATTGACAGCAGAGAGATTTTTCTGTCTCACTCATCTCTGTCAGCAAAACCGCTTGCTCCCTTAGCTCCGTGGTTTGGAATTGATATTCAAACATGATTTGTTTTTTTTTAACACAAGTGTGAATGATTTTCTGTGGTGGCACACAGGAGACTTTGTTGCTTTGATGTAAAAAAAGGTTGTCACGTGTACTTTTTACAGCACAGTGAACTTCTTTTTTCGCATATTCCAGCGATATTAGAAGCTGGGGACAGAGTGTAAGGTCAGCCATGATACAGCACCCCTGGAGCACTGAGGGTTAAGGGCCTTACTTAGGGGCCCCGACAGTGGCAGTTAGGCAAAAACAAACCTTGCTTCCTTTCTTTAAAAATCAGGTCTTATGACATTGTATCTGATGGAAAAATTTGTTTTGTAGCAGTGTGGGCTTTATAAATGATTAAAACATTATTAAAGTTAAAATACTGCTTCTCTAACTTATTAATATGTGTGTTACAACAATGACTCTCGTACCTGTTTCTCAAAGGCGCTGGGTACAAGTCTCCTCAACTCTGACAGACTATGGTTGATCCTGTCTCTGCGCCTTTTCTCAATTATCTGCAGAAAGTACAAACAAAAATCATAATGCAATCTTGCGCTTGTCATAATTGGTTGATGTCTGAAACAATTAAATGAGAAAAAAGTGAAGAGGAGGAACAATAAACTCACCCCTCTTCTTTTCTTGCGGGCTAGTATCTGTGAAGTACTGCTGGGAGACATAGACCCAGTGACAGAACTGAGACATAGAGAAAAGAAAGAAAGAAAGAAAGAAGAGAGAGAGAGAGAGAGAGAGAGAGAGAGAGAGAGAGAGAGAGAGAGAGAGAGAGAGAGAGAGAGAGAGAGAGAGAGAGAAAGAGCAAAAGAGAGCAAAAGAAAGACAGATTAAAGGCTTTGATGTCATTGCATATTGTTGTCATTATTGTGCTTAATACAATGCAGAAACATAGTTGCAACTCATCAAATGCAACCTAATTGAATTCAAAGAACAGCAAGACACAGGAGCGCCTGGATGATATGATACGCTTTTTGCATTTTAAAAAATAAAACATAAAAAAAATTTATTTCTTTTTTCTGAAGTTATGATGATCACATATCTGTAGGGCACGAGAGAACCACGGGATTTGCATGCACTTTGTCTTCTTCGAATCCTCTAAAGGACCCCGCAGTGTGGATCTGGTTTGCTTTGGCCCCCGCTAAACTCTTTTCCAGAATCATTACACTATTTGTTTGCTTGTGTATTCCTGGTGCCTTAAACATATTTACTCTCATCTAAAGACCATAATTGAGCTGAGACACGCTCATTATGTTATGACGTTTGATCTCTAAACTAAAACATAATGTGACGCCAACGCAGATATTTATTACTTCAGACACACATTTCTTGCAGAGCACTAAACGTTTCCATGACTGTACATAATTTGCACATGTCGCTTTAGAACCTAAAAACATGTACTTATGAAACTCCTTTATGGTGCCTTTCAAAGGAAAATTTGGAACAATTCTTAAATCTGCGCCTGATTTGTCTGCAAAGCTGTGACAGATATATTAAAAAAAGAGACCAAAGCTGACATGACAAAGTGAACGAATGAAGACAACTAAGGTCAAGAGGAGGAATACCAAAGTCTTCATGTTTAAATTATGTTGCATTTATAAGTAGGGCACTTACACTCAAACAGAAAAGATTTTTCCAACTAGATTTTTTAAGATCAGTTTCACTCTGGTCATTCTAAACAACCCTTTGACGTGTCACCTTGACTATCATAACTATCTACAGTCTTTAAAAGCTACTCAAAGTTGACAACTGACCCTCATTTAGAAACTGAATCTGGGTTCTTGTTTGGTTGTTTGTTCATTGGTTGGTTCGTTTAAACTGTGCCCAGGCAGGTGTTCAACAAAAAGGGTTTTATTCGTTTTTTTCTACATGAAAATCACCAAAAATTACACATTACAATAATGGGACGATTTGAACTAGATAGTCCGAACTTCCTTTTATTAGAATTATTATAACGGATAAATTCAACAGCCTTTTTTTTTTAGTTTTTCCCTTGAAGTCAGAAAGAAGAAAAATGCAGTGTGGCTGAAAATTTTAAGAAAAAGCTTCACCTCTAATAACTAAGATTCCTTATGTTAATGTTAAATAAACACACTTTATAAAAAGAAAATCACCATTTCAATAATTATGCATAGAAACCCCTTAAATGATTCGTTAAAGATAAAAACAACTTTTAGTATAGAAACAATTAAAATAAGCACTTTATAAACTACTGACATGTCCTAGAACTGGCTGTACCCTCCAAAAATTAATCAACACCTTTAAACCAATCAGAAACCAAGCGTTCAACAGAATAAGTCCTTGTGTCTGTTTTTTAATCAGTACAATCTCCTAGTTCAAATCTTTCCTTTGTCTATTGATTACATTTTGAAATCTATATGCTGTGTCAGTGTATTTTTTATGTTATTAAATTATATATGTGGTATTTAATCTCGGGATCTTCAGCAGTAATCCAGGATACTCAGCAATTACATGCGTCTGCTTGTCAAATTCTAAATAATTTTGCCGTGCAGTGTGATTATACAATGACAATTTAGAAAGTGGGCACTGATCAGCCTGAAGGCGTAATGGCTGCCTTTTCCTTGCAGTGCAAAAAGGCTATAAAGCAAACTCAATATTATGTCTTGTTTAAAGCGAACTGGATTTGTTCAACATTTCCAGTTACGTCTAATTGATGCCACGACGGGGAAAAACGATTGTTTAGCTAAAGTCAGACTTTGACCATGTAGGGTTTTGCTTTTGAGGAAACAAACACATGAGCGATATTTCATCTACATCTGAAATTAGGCCTGCATGAATTTTAAATAAATAAATATATATATATATATAAAATCGAAATTATAGTACTGGTACTGGTAGGCTAAATTATAAGACAATATTAGAGTTCAAATCTTAAATCTCAAATTAGAGCTTAAATCTAAATGCCAGAATGCTTATATTCTTTTTATTATTCTTATTATTATATTATTAGAGGTAAAAACGTTTGTAAGCACAAGCATGATACAAAAACTCGATGCAACGTGTCCCACATACTTTGTATTGCTTTAAAGCACATGATATTTTCTCAAAAGATTTACCGGCTTCAAATAAGACGTAAACCCCAAAACTGGCTTGTTCTTGAAGATGTACCTCAAAGGAGTTTAATATTTAGAAAGAAAAAAAAGCCTAAATTTAACCTGCAATGAAGAATCATTACTTATTCATTGTTGTGATTTAGCAGGACTGTTCCAAATGCTTTGCCAAAAAACTGCCACATACCTTTTCATCTTAAATTTCTACATTTATAGTGAAGTCTTATTGGAGTTTAATCTCCTACATAAAAATAAAATTTTTTTATTAATAAATAAATAAAAAGAATAGTACTATGCATAATCCACATGAGATAAGCGAGCCTTCTCAGTTTTTCTACAGGGCAGTGCCCTCTGCAGGATTAAGGAAGAAAGGTGGAATCTCCAGGTGTGCATATGCATAAGTATAATTCTCACCAGTAACTGTCCTCCTGGCCCACGTCGATCAGCTCATCCGCATCTGAATCTGGAGAGCTGTAATCGTGAGGTCTCTTCATGGTTCCACAGCTCTTTAGCAGCTCTTGACCAGGTGAATTGGTGTTGGGAGAAGGAAACAGAGCAGCGTTTGATTCTTTGGAAGAAGTCTTTAAGCAGATCTTCTACCCCCTACAAATATCTGAAACTAGATCAGACAGCCCCGGGTAGGAGCACGCCTCTCTCTCTCTCTCTCTCTCTCTCTCTCTCTCTCTCTCTCTCTCTCTCTCTCTCTCTCTCTCTCTCTCTCTCTCTCTAAGTCTTTTCCCTCTGTCCTGTTCCCTCTAACCACAATAAAAACGTCTATGTTTGGGGACTCTTTATTAGTGTTCTCTTGCTGTTTCAGCTAGATCCTCGTTTGTCTTCTTCTTCTTCTTCAATAGACCCCTATTTTCTGCCACTTGCCAAATTACATTCCCTTGGTCCCTTTTGTACAGAGGCACCAGTCTCTCTTACTCTTTGGCAGAATTGCCAGTTTGGCTCTTCATCTCTTTTACTCTCCTCACGCTCTTACCCTCCTTCCCAGCCCTGATCAGCCCTCCTCTCTCTCTCTCTCTCTCTCTCTCTCTCTCTCTCTCTCTCTCTCTCTCTCTCTCTCTCTCTCTCTCTCTCTCTCTCTCTCTCTCTCTTTGTTTCCCCCTGTCATTTTTCCTCCTTTTAATTAGCCTCTTCTGTCTTCCGCATCTTCTGTTCCTCTCTCTCAGCAGTCTCTCTTTCACTCGCACACACACACACACACACACACACACACACACACACACACACACACACACACACACACACACACACACACAGAGTCTTTTTAATTAGTTGCACTGCTTCTCTCTCAAGGGATAATAATACAGTTGTGGGAACAGTGACTTCTAACTGGATTCTCTATCTCTCTATCTATTTGTAAGTGTGTGAGTGAGTGAGTGAGTGAGTGAGTGAGTGAGTGAGTGAGTGAGTGAGTGAGTGAGTGAGTGAGTGAGTGAGTGAGTGAGTGAGTGAGTGAGTGAGTGAGTGAGTGAGTGAGTGAGTGAGTGAGTAAAAGAGAGCAGCAGTGTCCTCCCATGCCCTACCAACAGTTAACAGTCGGCGTCCTATGAAGTTCCATTAGTACCGACTGTATTTGCTGACTGAATCAAACAAATCACATGGTAAAACTCCTTGATAGATAATAAAACACGTTCTCTCTGCTCACTGGCCGGAGATCTGAGTGCAAAAAATAACTGGCCAACTTATTGTAGTATTAAAGTTTGATTTTTTAAATCCAACTTGTTTAATTCTTGAAACAAACAGGACAGAAGTAGTTGATTAGTTTTGATTAATGATGATTAAGAACAGCTCTAATCATTGTACCAGCTGTAATTCAAACCACATGACTATATTCATACAGTACCCTCGTTCTAATATGTTATTGTTTCTATAATAAAACAGTCTTGCAGATGCTCCAATATCAGCCATATTTTGTTATTTATCAAGCTGTTACCACTAAGTTGAAGGTCTACAATTATATAAGATATCTCTGGACCATACATTTTCTGATCACTTGAACTAGGAGACCCAAACCTTTCCCAGCATGACAATGCCCCCATGCACAAAGCCAGTTCTATAAAGATATGCTTTAAATGGATTGGAGGGGAAGATTTTGAGTAGCCTGCTCTGAGCCTGCTCTTTAGCTCTGACCTATTGCACCTTTTGAATTAACTGGAACGCTGACTGCACCACAGGCCTCCTTACCTCACCTACATCAGTACCAGACTTCAGTAACACCATTAAATAAAACAGTTCTCCTCAGTCACACTCCAAAATCTGGTGGAACATCTTCCCAAAAGAGTGAAGGTTATTAAAGAGAAAAAGGGGACAAAACATGGAATGTGATGTTCACAAAGCAAATACAAACCTTATGCTCATGTGTCCACATACTTTTGTCCATAGAGTGTAAATAGATTTATAAATAGTCAGATGTAAAGCAGTTAGAAGATTCCCGAAATGGAAAAAATGTCCAATGTGAAGTGGCTCAAAAGGAAAGTACTTCATCTAAGCGTTTACATTTGTGTCTGAAGCAGCGGTTGGGAAGTAACGAAGTACGAACACTTTGTTACTGTACTTAAGTAGATTTTTCTGGTTCAGAACTTTACTCCACTATTTATTTTTTACTTTTTACCTTTACTCATTAGGTTTTTTACACAAACACCTTTATTTTCTACATCTTACATTTTCAAAACATGCTCGTTACTTTAGTTTTAATCTATTTGGTTACATGGTTAATATTTTTTTCTTCTCATTTTCAGCCCATCAACCTATTTCTTGTCATTGTGCAGCTTTTTTACTCTACCACTGGTGTATTATTTCCTGTCTCTCACACACCACAGACGTAGGCGAGAGCCTATGAAGCTAACAACAAGTGCAGCAGAAGGCAACAATAAGTGTAAGTTTGACATGGATGAGACAGAGGGAGTCAGTGATATAAACATGACTGAGAACAGAGACGTTCCTGATCACATGATCATCATCATCTTTTCTCTGCTTGTGTTCTATATGGTGGTTGTTCAGCCTGGATACATTCATTAGGTAACAAAATTAAAAATTCATTTGAATCAATATATTAATATGATGTGCGGTCCAGTTACCAGTGTGACACAAAAAACAGGTAGTAGTAATGTCTACTTTTTACTTTAGTGCAAGTCAGAGCCCAAACTTCTCTACGTTAACTTAAATGAAAAAGTGGTCTAAAGGTGGTGTGAAGTTCTAGTTCATGGCAGATGCACATATGCGATCTAAATGGTTTCTTCATATGGTATCTGGGCATGTAATTTTGAAACATTATACTTAATTTACTTACACCATTGGAGTGGCAGTAAATAAAGGCAATCATCTCTTTTCCTTGCACCACATTTCATTCACACTTACACTTACAGGGTCTTTGGTTGCTCATCTCTTGTCAGTATTGGGGATTAGAACCACTGAAGCCTTTAATCAGAACTAAGAGTGTAACTCCTGAACCATGAGACAGCATGGCAAATTTCACATGACATGTTTTAGACGTCAAAACAATTAAGAAGTTAAATAAAAAAACTTTTTTTTTATTAAGAAGTTAAATAAAGGCATTTTTTGACTTTTTCAAATGTTCATTTTGTAATTTATGATAGGAACTGTAATGTTGAATTTTTTTTTTTTTATATACTTTAAATCAGAGATTACAGAGGTCATTGATTGGATCTTAAATTGCTGTCTGTATAAAATTTCATTCCATGTCCATATGAGTTTCCTCCTAGAAAGTGTTTCTAGCCCCTGATTCACCTTAACCAGGATAAAGATAAATGCATAAACGACATAGTAAAGACAGCAGTGTTATTCTGTTTGTGTACATTTAAAACTCTCTTGCATCTGTAGAGTCATCTTTGTATCAGGGTCCTTGCATATGTGAGCCATTAGGAGTGTGTGTGAGGACTCTTCTGTCCTCAGCTGTGTAAAAGCTGATGCTCTCTGAGGCTCATTCAGCCTCTTTAGTGCTGTCAGAATGAGATGGTGGATGTCATTAGGAATAAAGCCCAAACATGGAGTTTGACTGTCGCCAGAAGCTTATGGTGTGGTGTGTGTGAGTTAAGATGAATGTAAAGAGATCCCCCTTTTCCCTTCATCCCCCCTTAACTCCATCTTCTCTCATTACCAATCCTTACTTGCTCGAGTCTGGATCTTATTTCTAGTTCTTTGTCTGAAAAGAAGAAGAAAGCAGCAGAGATCTATGAAGTCAGGCCTTTACAATGTCTTCACTGTTATTTTTATCGCTGCTCCACTTCAAACGGATGATTTTTCTTCCTTTTGTTCTGAGTATTTTTCCTTCGCAATATTTGACCTTATTCGCTTTCGACTTTCATTTCTCCGCGCTCCCTTCTGACCTTCAGCTTTTTGAGGTGTGCTGTGGAACACTTCCTCCTCTAATGATCTGATGATGGAGAGGAAAAAGCCTGGGAACGGCTAAAGACCAGATTTAAGCCAATAAGTCAGCAGTTTGACAGAGGAAAATAAAGGACAAGAGAACAAACAGAATGTTGGCACTAAAGGGGGTGGGGGGGTGGGGGTGCTTGGCCACTTCAGTGCTTTCGGTGTGCCCTTGTTGTTAAACCACAACAAGGCCACTTCTGCTATTGGCATTAACAAGCTCATATTTTTCATGACTTTCTCACACAAAATAAAGCCTACACACATGCATACAAAACCAAATCACATTATGTCCTCAAGCACTTTTTTTTTTAGCATAATCCCACAAACATCTGATACATTTCTATCCCTCTCTAAGATTGAATAATACCCTGACAAGTCATTCAGTTAAATTACATTTTTTACTCAAACACCTACCACAATAACCAAAGCGCTTACATCTGTTTATATTGAAATACCCTCCTTTTACTGCATGTAACCATCCCATCACCATCTTACCTGCCTATGAAATCCCAAAAACAGCATCAATAGGATATCCCATTAGTCAAAGATACAAAATGTAAGTATAGAGCTAGTTGTGTAATGGATATAAAATAGCAGGGCATTCTGTTATATATATTTTTTTAATTATATAGGGGTGGTATGATATGGCATGGAAAAAGGAAATGAATTCATGTTATCACTTATGTTATATATAAATATACAATCTATATACTACTTTTATTCTCTCTCTCTCGCTCTCTCGCTCTCTCGCTCTCTCGCTCTCTCTCTCTCTCTCTCTCTCTCTCTCTCTCTCTCTCTCTCTCTCTCTCTGTGTGTGTGTGTGTGTGTGTGTGTGTGTGTGTGTGTGTGTGTGTGTGTGTGTGTGTGTGTGTGTGTGTTGTGTGTAAATAACACAATAACACAAGCCTGTCATGTTACATAGAACCCACAGAGCATGAAACCGTCCTTCTTGAACACAATCCCATACTGGAAAGTTACAGCTTTACATTTGACTGTCACAAAGTACCCACACTAAAGTCTCCTTCCATAAATCCTACATACCCTTTTTTCCTTACCAAAAGAACTTCGCCTGAGAGCCTCTGTTACTGACACTGAATCATGTTTTCAACAAAACTGGGAATCGGAGCATTCAGCAGTGCTCTGGTATTAAAAAAAATATATACGTATAATTATATATACGTATAAACTTGTTCTGTACATCATAAAATTCTTACAATTTGTTTAAGCAAATTGGTTTTGACTTTTTTTTTTACCAGCATTCCAGTTTTCTGTCAATTATGGCACATTTTTGGAATTCCATCATTCTAAAATTCTCATATGATTCACTTTGTAGTGTCTACTGTTAAAATTCTTATAATTAATTCTTAATAAATAAAAAAATATTAAAAAAGTAAATGACTAAACTGAACTGTATTTAACTGAAATTTTTGAACCTATTTAAAACCATTTATAGCTTAAGCTATTACATCAAATTACACATTAAGTTTAACACATTCATCAGATTTCTTTTATTTTCATTGTAAAAAAAAAGGGGGGGGGTGTTAATTGCTGTCTAGTATTTTTGTGAATAATAGTTGATACTATAATAGTGACGAGTGCTCCTGTCCCATTCCTTTTTTTATCTGCCTGATTCACCTCAATGCCATACCTCTGGATGGAGTTCTCTTCAACTGGAGACCACTAGGTGTGGCTGGGCTGGGTACCACATGAACAGCCCAAAGATTCCATAAGGTTCCAAAGAACAACTCAGGAACTATGAACAACTAAGATAATATATTAGGACTGTAATTAATATAAACAGTTTATTACAATGGTTCAGGACTGCAATTTGCATGAATAGTTAAGGACCTATCACTGAACAGTACACCTCATCAATGAATAAATGGACATTCAATGGCAACCAGATGAGGATGAGTTTGAGTCTGGTTCCTCTGTAGGTTTCTCCCTCCTGTTATCTAACAGTCACTAGCATATAAATTCATATTTTATAACCTATTTATCTCTGTAAAGCTGCTTTGGGACAATGTCCATTGTTAATAGTGCTACACAAATAAATCCGAATTTAATTGAATTATAGTTTTGTATATTATTTATAAAAGACACAAACAATGCATCTTTATACAAGTCTGCATTTCATTTGACACCAAACGTGTGAGTGCATGATGAAGAGAGACTTGGCTGGAATTCCACAGAGTCTTATCGCTGTTAGTGTTAGTCCTCTGAAGTGCTCCTCTGTCACATCTTGCCACTCTTCAGGATTTGAGCTTGTGCGTGTGTGCTGTGCTTGTGCGTGTGTTTATTTATGAGCAAACCTTCCCAGTGTGCATGATGTGTGTGTGTGTCCTGTTTATTTTCCTTTTCATCACATGTTCCTCATATTATGAGTGACACTGGTATCTGTTATGTATCAAAAGATTTCCTTTCAAGACATTAAATGTTTGGCATTATCGATCAGAGAGAAAGACGGGGAGTGAGCGGTGGAGGCCGGCGCTCGCAGCGTGTGAGAGTGTGAGAGAAAGAGAATGAAAGAAAGAATGAAAGAATGAAAGAAAGTCAGCTGTGCTGTTTACCCAACGAGAAATGCTTGCTGCATCCAGACTGCCGAAAGATAAATAAGGAGGGAAAAGTCAATGAGAAGAAGCAGAAAGGCCCTTTTGTGGCCCCCGACAAGGTCTCTTTCAAGCGCCGTTCCCACAGTACAGAGCCCTGATCGAAGGTCTGACCGCGGTAACTCTCGCTGGTGCCGCGACACAGACAGGCTACTCAGGCCTCAGCAAGCCACAAGCACTCATTGTCTGTCACCACAGAAACCAGTGTCTTCATGTCAGACATGTTTTCTGTTTGTTTTCTTTTTTATGTCTTTAATGTGGTCAGGGGAATGTTTCCTCCCCTTTGTCCCCCAATTCCATGCACATTTCTTTCCCTTTTTTATACCCCCCCCCCAAAAAAAAAAAAAAATGCTGTCGTCCTCTCTCTCAAAAAGATTGTCATTTGTAAAGCTCTTTCGTAGCAGACAGGCCCTATCTTTGTCACAGTGATGTGGTCTCCCTCCCTCTCCCTCTCTCTCTCCCTCTTTTTTTTTTTTTGTATCTCAGTTTATGAGGTTTTGGCAAAGATAGTGCTTTTCGCATGGCTTTGAAAAAAACAAAAAAAGAAGCATGCAAACTAAAACAACAAACCCTTCCCCAAAAACTTGTGTCGTTCCCACACTAAGCCAATATTCATCCCAAGATTAAACAAGCTCCAACAACGGAGGGAAGAAAAGGGAGAAAGTGGGGAAAATAGGATCTGGTTATGATTCGAGTCTCATAAACCAAGAGAGGATGCCCCACAGACATCCAATGGGAAAAACAAATCCAAAGAAGAGAGAACCGGGGTTTCTATTTTTAAAAGCCAGAGGAATGTCTGTGCTATGACTCACGGGTTGGCAGTTCTACGGTAATCAGTTAATTCTGACTGAAGTCCCTGACCACATCACACACAACTTCATCTTTTGGGATTTGGAGAAGAGGAGAGAGCATAAAATCAAGCGTAGGAATAAAGAACGCATTTTTGTCTCATTTTGCCCTTCAGGCCAGTGTAACGGCACACTTTGGGCAGGACGACTCGAATAGTCTCACAATATTTACAAGTGCTGGGATATATTTGTTTGCAAGAGATTTTACCTGGGATATCTGTTTGGGTTATATACTGTGAGGGTTATTGAAGTTCCAAGTGTTTACACGTATATCTTGATTTCTTGCTATCTCAGCAACTTGATACATGAGACGGGAAAAAGAAAATCCACACATTAACATGCTACATTTCTGATTCAACTGCAGGCGTATTACTCAGGTTCTGTTTTAAAAAAAAAAAAATGTATGTGCAATGTTTGTATAGTACAAAGTGAGGAATAATCTGTGACAAGGCCACATGGACAGTATTCTTTCATTTTCTTATTACCACGTTTAAAAATGTTTAACTTCAATTATACCGCAGCTTAATTTAGTTTTTTTTTCATCATATTCAGTTATCACTTACATTATAGCAACTACTGTATAAACAATTATTTCCCAACTAACCCCATTTTTGTCCTATGTTAGAGAAGACTTTTCTGTGTTGAAAATCCTAATGGAGACTCCTTACTGCTTTATCATAACAATTAATTTATTTTTCTTTGTTTGAAAACATTAATAATTTATCAGTAAAGCATTAATATTAACCTGTGATATGCTAAGACTTAATGGTTAAAACATTGGCCTTTAGATCCAAAGGTAGAAAGTTCCAATCCCTGCTGCACCAAGCTACCGCTCCTGGGCCCCTGAGCAAGGCCCTTACCCCATACCTGCTCAGTTGTATGAATAAAATATATTTCAATCTGTCTGGATAAGGGAATCTGTCAAATACTGTAAATTAGAATTATAGCTAGCAATAATGTCAATCAACCACTTTAACCTGGTCAGACAGGTGGTGGATATTGACCTTGGCCATACATATAGCACACAGTACACCTTTGGTCAAAAATGAGTCACGCCCAACATGGCAATGTATTGGCAATATACAAAGATTTTAATAGTCTTAACAACAAATTATTGGTCTGAAAAGTATGGACTGTTTCCCAGCAGGCACTGCACGTCCATTTTTAAGAGCTAGAGGCAGTTAAATAGACTTGTTTTACTCTTGGAGTCCTTTATTCTTGACTAAATCTTGGCAAGGCACAATGTCAAATGCTGCATAGAGTGTTTGTGTAAAAGGGTCCCATTCTGGCTAGAGTTACAGTATATGCCACCCACTTTTTCCTACTTTGGAAGTTGCACTGACTCGCTGTCCCGGTGAGCACATCACTATGACTACCTGCTCTGCTGAGGATGACGCTCTGCCTTCCTGTCCTGAGCATCAGTACCCATTCCGACATCACCATCATTGGGCATTAATCTGTCGCCTTGATCTACCATGGATGTCATTCTGACACCTTGCTCTGTCATGGATTGCATTACACCTCCCTGCCCTTCTGATAATGCTGCTCCAGCTCCATGTCCTGTGGAGGATGTTGCTCTGCTTCCCTTTTCTGCTTTTAATGCAGAAAGCACCAGTGCTGGTACTGGCCTCACCATGAACATCGCCCTGTTGCTTTTCTCCGCCATGGTTTTCACCGTGGGGCACTAGACTGACCCTGGCTTTGCCATGGGCATCACTTGCTCTGCCACAGATGTCACTATGCCTCCAAGCACTATTTTAGATCTTGTGCCTCCTTCCTGTTGACAGAGGATGTTTCACTGCCTTCTTGCTCTGCTGAGGACATCACTCCACCGCCCTGCCCAGCAAAGGGTGTTGTGATGCTTTCCTGCAAAGCAGAGGTTGCCAGTACTGATCTCAGCCTCACCATGACATCACATTGTCTCCTTACTCAAAGATATATATCACAATTGTGCCATTTCGTTTTAATATTTTTGTATGTTCACACTGTGAATAAAAATAATTTCTGCATTTACATCTGCCATCACCTTTTGCCAGCTGTTTGGGGGGGAAGCTAAAAATAAAAAACTGAGATTTACTTGTTCTAATTCTGCTTGTATGTAAAGAAAATGCAAACTCATGATGATCAAATGCCCAGGAGTCTACATTTAAGATTGTCATAATGTGATTCTTGAACTCTGTGAGCTCTTTTATATTCAAAACAAATCAGTGACCAAAGACAGATTGTTCTAACACTTCCTCCAGAAAGAGAAATAAGCTTCAAAGCTGTATGGGAAAAAAATGTGTCAGGGCATTTTAAAGAGAGGTTAATCTCCAAGCTCCCAGAACAGGATTACGCGGGGTGTGCAGGAGGAGTTTAAGTGACGAGCTGAGGATCTGATGACGGAAGGTTCTGCTGCTTGATCAGTTCTTTGATACAAGGCAAAATCTGTTGTCATCTTGGTATGTGATTGTGATTGCATTAGAAAAGAACAAGAGATAGGGCTAAGCTAAAGCTTATGGAGGTGGATACTGTGGATTGGTGAGTGTTGTAAACTCAGACAGAGAGGTGAGAAACATTCTCGTTTTTATTTTCACTGTTTTGGCGAGTCTTTCAGACCTGTCACTCTGTGGTCAGACTGTATTATAGTGAGGGTTGCAGGCCTCCAGCTCCATCTGCCATGGTGCTAAGTTTGAACTTAATTACATCCAGCCAGCCCTGTCATTACAGCCAAGCATAGAGCACCGGCGGCCAGAGCGTAGGTAGCAGCAGAAAGCCAAACAACAGTGCACCACAGTCACACGCTTACTCACTCGGCCACTAAAAGCTCACAATCTTTGGCAAGGATGAAACCCTTTCCAAACCGCGTACACAAAAACACAACGCACGCACGCATGCACACACACACAGTCCTAAACACAAACCCATCTTTAGCACTGAAGCACGTCTTGTATACATCAGAGGACTTACACGGACTATTTATTGTCTCTGCAGGATGCTGGACACAATCTCATATAACTGTTAGTGACAGTGAGATCTGACAAACTGAGACTACTTTTACAGAAAAAGCATGTACGTTTTATGTGATCGTATGTTTGCAATTACGTGAGTGATATGGGATCACTTGTGAAAAGATCTGTGCCTATAATCCGTGTTATGCCCTGAAATGGTAGCATGTGCATGCAGTGTGTGATCGTATGTGAAAGGTAAAAGTAACTTAATCATGTGAAATCAATCCACAAAAGTGAACATGGCCATGTCAAGCACATGTGCGCATTTCATGCGTGAATCATTTGATTATTCACTCATGAAATTCATCAGACTTTTGTGCTTTTTCAATTCTACACAGCAAAGCATCCAGATTTGTGCGACCGTCATTCCTTTTATTTACTAAATATATGTGAGCCTTCTTATTTTCCACAGGAAGGCATGAACTGTAAAAAAAAAAAAAAAAAGACCCGGTGGGGGAAAAAAAGATTCTCCAAAAGGCACAATTGCATTAAGTGGTAATTACAGCGAGAGATTTCCCCTTCATGCTCACGACCACAGAGAGGAGCGGCGTCTTCGGGCCAAAGAGGGGGCGTCTGCCCTATTAAACTCAAAAAGATGGGATCATATCATCGAACCCTTCCCCAGTAATCATTGTTCAATGTTCGAAAGACTTTGCTGTGGATTTTGTAGATGCACGCATGCACGCACACATGCACTCACGCATACACAGATGCACACAACAAAGAGGGCTGAGTGAGCCTCTGAGCCTCTCCAATCTTCTGATCAATGAGAGCCGGTTTTGCGCCGGTGCCACAAAACAAATTCCAGAGATTCTGGACTAATTCGAAAAGTTTTCACGGCACATTCTTAAACCCATAAGGAGCAGGGTGCTGGAAATCGAGGCCACCAGTCTGTAGCAATCGCTTCCCATTGTCTTCCTCTTTAATCAGTGTTTCTCGGTGGCTTTAAATATGCCTGTGGTGTGCGTGTGCATCCGGGAAAACACAGCTCTTTCTTTATGCACTGGCCCAAATCACATCAGGACACCACACAGGCTGTTTGTCTGTTCTCAGGAGAGCTGCTATCATAGAAAACAGCAGCTGATCATTTGAAATAGAGCCTATGCTACAGAAAATAAATTAATAGCAGGTCAGTGTGATGTGTCTTGACATAAATTACATTTATGACCACAAAGTTCGCAGAAATTCGCCAAAAATTACAGATGTAAAAATTTTAATGAACAACATATCATGCTTTTTAAAAGTTTGTTACATGTAATATTATTGAACAAGACAAGTTACTTCCTGTTATCACTTAATGTAGACTTTCCCATAGACTTCTTTAGACTCCTTCCATAGATGTTCAATTATCCTCAGATCAGACAAGCAGTCAGACAGATACATTATATGGACAAAATGTTTGCGGGCACCTGACCATGAGAATGGTATGTGTTTTCTGAATATATCATCCCACATATAGTTATTATAATCTGAACTTTTCTGGGAAGATGTTCCACTAGATATTGTGCTTTCTGAGATTTGTGCTCATTCAGCCACAAGGGTGTTAGTAAACTCCGGTAGTGATGTAGGTGAGGTGAGGAGGCCTGGGGCGCAGTCAGTGTTCACATTAATCGCAAAGGTGTTTAGTAGGGTTGAGGTCAGAGCTCTATAGCAGGAGATCTTCCACTTCAAACCATGTAAAGCATATCCTAATGGAGCTGGATTTGTGAACAGGGGCACTGTTATGTTGAAACAGGTTTGGGTCTTTAAGTTGAAGTGAAGGGAAAATGTACTGCTGCTGCATCCAGCGATGTCCTATACAATTCTGTGCCTCTAACTTTGTAGTAACAGTTTGGTGAAGAACCGCATATGACTTGAAATGTCGGGTCTCCCTATATTTTTGGCTGTATAGTGTAGATATATAGACATAGCACACAATATAAAAAGTATTACATAATAGTTATTTGTAAAAACAGAAATATAGTGTATTCTAAAAAATGTTTATATTATATTACAGTATATTATTATTATATTATAATATTATAATCTGGGTGTCTTTCTTCATGTTAAACACCTTTATATGCAAATGTAATTGTGAAATCTTTTGAAAGTAAATGAACTATTCTGAGCCGAAGATTTGGGACACATTCTAGATCCTGACTAAAAGAACTTATTCAAGTGGTATGAATGGCTGCAGCTCTTTCTCGATCCTCCCACGGGAATGCAGAGGAGCGGTTGTGTAAGAATCGGCAATACCTTGACAGAAATTGATGTGTCAAAGCTGTCTTTTACTCCCACTGCGTTATTGTGTGACCACATCAGAGTCGGGTTTTGACATGTGCAGGCCTGACTTTACAGATTAGGGGACACCGCTCCGTCTTATTCTGGTTTACATACAGAGATCATGAGCATGAATAAGCTTTATGAGGTGTCATAAATTACATTTTCAAAAGAGGTTGTAGGGCAGCCTCGGTCCGCCGGCCTGCTCTGTGGGTTTGAAAGGCCACCATGAAGCCTTTTGTGTGCCGTGTCTTCACCATGGGAAAATACTTTAAACAAATGTCACAATGCGACCCCTGCATGTAAAAACACTTCTGAGAGTTCTGGGTTGTGCTGCACGGGCATGCTGTGGTCCAGAGGAACGTCGTGTTTTCTTTATCTCATTCCGCATGTTAAAAAAAGCTATTTTCAGCTTGAAAGGGAGCAAACAAACACTTATTACATAAAAACCATCGTGTCAGAGCGGAGTGACTGAGTGTGTGAATGGATCGACACTCAGGCTGGACCGCAGTGTGTGGAAGAAAAGAATAGATCCATTTGTGTTTTCACATAAAAAAACAAACATTTGACTTTTGCTGGAACACAATTCATGCTTTAACATTTGCATCTCTGTAGGTTTGGATACAGGACTTTTGTCGAGATACTTCAGGGATTTTTGCTCCCCCTTCTGGTGGTGAAAGATAATAATAATAATAATAATAATAATAATAATAATAATAATAATAATAATAATAATAATAATAACACAAAAATACAGAGACTGATGATTTAATGTTAAATTGTAAAAAAAAAGTGTTAACAAAGGATAAAAAAGATTGAAGAGACGGTTCACACTGAAAACACACTGAAAATATTCTCTAATATTACAAGATATTTTAAAGACGATAATCATTGTAAAACAACTTTTTTTTGTAATCACTGTGAAAATAACGAGACATGACCATTTTCAACCTACAGTATATGCATGCATACATACAGTCTATCTATCTATCTATCTATCTATCTATCTATCTATCTATCTATCTATCTATCTATCTATCTATCTATCTCTGTATATATACACACCATTTGAAAAATAATTCTGACATGTAATATTTTACGTAATCATAAACACACTACAGCAAAAGACTGTACCATAAGATTCCTATGTGCATTTTTGACCATTCCATGTTATGTATGTGTTTAGTGAAAGTTACAGTAATGGGCATGTAAATGGACAACGTATCAATCAAATACAGTACATGGACATTATACAGTATAGTTGTTGAAACCTAACAATAAAATTCCTATTTGCTTTTTGAACATCCCGTTCCACACAATAGTCTCCATTTGCAGTTATTATAACCTCCACTCTTCTGGACAGATGTTCCACTAGATTTTGGAATGTGCTTGTGGAGGTTTGTGCTTATTCAGCCATAAGGATGTTATTAAAGTCAGGTACTGGAGTGCTGTCAGCATTCAACTCATCTCAAAGGTGTTCAGTTGGGTTGAGGTCAAAGCTCTTTAGCAGGCCACTCAAGATCTGCTTTGTGTACAGGGGCATTGCCATGCTGGAAAAGGTTTGGGTCTCAAACCTCTAGTTCAAGTGAATGGAAAATGTCATTCTACAGCAAATACATCCTATATACTGATATGCCTTTATCTTCGTGGTAACAAAAGAAGAACGAGATATGACAGAGAAAGTCGGGTGTCCTGATACTTTTGTCTATGTGAGTTTTGAGAAGTCTGTACAATATCTGACTCCGCCCACAAAAAACATTTCGCCTTTTTATTGGCTCACGAATGCGTCGTCATTTTTCCCGTTAGGAAGACTAAGATAACGGAAGTGGTCAGATCTTAGCAATGAAAACAACATCGGGACTTTTTGGGGGAATAAATAGCTAAAGCAGAGGAATTGTGTGGACTTTGGTTTGCGGAGGTAAGGCGTTCACAAGATTTGTGTCCAAGTCAAAAAAGATTGCATTTATTTCTTTGAGTAGAAACGAGAGATTAAACAATGTGCTAGCTAGCGTGCTAGCGTGCTAGCATACACAGCGTAGAAGTAGCTTCCAGGCTAATGGAGATATCCTAATGGGATTGTGTTGAATATGGTCTTACACGCGACTGCATGGGGTGTAACGAAGTATTATATACTAGAGATATGAAGGTGTTCTTTATACGGCAGGAGTGAATCTGGGGGAGAAGAAAAAAAACCCGTCCGGAGTCGTTAAAACAATCAAAAACATTAAACAATGCTCTTAAGAAGAGAAAGGAAAATGCAAAACAACTTATTTACACGTGTTACATCAATATGCACCCATTTTCAAGTTATCACCAAACATTATCATATATTTAATGTTCAGTAACTGCTTTTTTTCTAGTCTTGGGAAATCCAGAGCCTGTCTGAGGAACACTGGATGTGAGGTGGGAATATACCCTGGGCTAATGCCAGAACAGACACACAAAAAACACATAAACAAACACAAACAGTTAGTTTACTAACATGTCCTCAGAGGTGTGGAGAAACCAGCTGAAATGTACACTGGGAATCCTGGAGCTGTATCACCTGATGGTATCAAAAAGTTTCGAGACAAAATAATCACTTTGCACAGCAATACAGCACTTCCAGCATTCCTGCCACTTCTGAAATACGTCCTGGGAGTCTTCTTTTCAAAGCATTATATTAGACCTTATAGATCTTCATCTTCAGGAAGAGGGGGTGAAGTCTGCAGAAGCCGAAATCCAGCGAGTAGGATCGGTGCAGAAGTGAGATCATGTCGCTTGTTTTCCGACGATCATCATGCACAAGTTGCTGAATGGTTTTAACATGTTTAGGGGCTGAGCTCAATTGAAGGTCTTGCTGGTCTCTAGTTGTTTTCCAAATTATGTTCTGCTCTTAAAGCATGCATGCCACCAAAAACACCTCGGTTGCAGCATCGTTATGTCATGTGAAATGTTTCATGCAGAATTTAACGCTTGCTCTTTGTTCTGACTTTCTCTCCGTGATAAAGTTGCAGGCGTGGTCACGCTCGTGGTCAGATTAGCATTAGTCTCGAAATTTTGTGAGCACACACATTTTTTGGTTTGTCACAAATTTGTCACTTCTCTATCTGAATGGAAAGAGAATACCGCATGACTACAACTGGCATGATCGCCAAATGATCCAGACATAACAATAGGTTTAGAAACCAGCGGCAAAGTTCTAAGGCAATGCAAGGAAGAGCTCCGTAGGGGAGGCTTAAGAAATCTGCCACCCAATAGTGGTATTATAAATCATTAGTAAAAAATGTGCATCTTCATTACTGACGCTGAGGCAATTTGCATCTAGATGCATTGACAACAATACGATACATTAAAGATACACGTGAAGCAGCTTCTGATGATATGCGATCTGATTCACCCGTATCACGATGCAGTGTGAACCGATTCACCCCTATTACGACGCGGTGTGATCCGATTCACCCCATAATGATGCAGTGGGATTAGATTTAGATTTCATTTAACACAATGTGATTTAATGCAATACGGTGCAATGGAAAAAAATATGATGCGATTCAATATGGTACAGATAGTTCGCTTTCATTTCTTTGCCTCAGACAGACAGCAAATAAAATTACTTGTGCTTTTCGACTTCTAACGCATGGCCCTTTTCACAAACAGACCTTTTATAATGCAAAAAAAAAAAGAATAAATAAAACCTTATTTTCCTGTTCTGTCTCCAGGAAGACGCAGCTCTACCTCTGCCATGTTAATCTGTATTCTATGTGAGTTCCAGGACACGCCTCAGTCTCCATAGTGTTGATCTGTCATATTCATGTAGCAGCAGTGGTGCTGAGAGAACTTGCTTGAGAATCGAGGAGAAACCAGTCTACTAGGGGCATAACGGTACACAGAAGTCACGGTTCGATACGGGTTCGGTACAACAGGAAAAAGCAACAAATCCCCAGTGCTTGCTTTTTTTTCCTGTTTATTTTGAACAGGCAGTAGTGTTTGGTCACAATCAGCTACAGGTGTTGAGAAAACCCTCTCACTTAAGATGGAGGTTGCAGGTATTGCCAGGTAACGCTTTGCCAGTTTGCCACCGGGGCTCTGTTGAAGTTGATGGACTGTTGGAGTTGATGGACTGGGCTGTGATGGAGTTGATGGACTGGGCTGTGATGGAGTTGATGGACTGGGCTGTGATGGAGTTGATGGACTGGGCTGTGATGGAGTTGATGGACTGGGCTGTGATGGAGTTGATGGACTGGGCTGTGATGGAGTTGATGGACTGGGCTGTGATGGAGTTGATAGACTGGGCTCTGGAGTTGATGGACTGGACTGGGCTGTGATGAAGTTGATGGACTGGACTGTGATGAAGTTGATGGACTGGACTGTGATGAAGTTGATGGACTGGACTGGGCTGTGATGAAGTTGATGGACTGGACTGGGCTGTGATGAAGTTGATGGACTGGGCTGTGATGAAGTTGATGGACTGGGCTGTGATGAAGTTGATGGACTGGACTGTGATGAAGTTGATGGACTGGGCTGTGATGAAGTTGATGGACTGGGCTGTGATGAAGTTGATGGACTGGACTGGGCTGTGATGAAGTTGATGGACTGGACTGGGCTGTGATGAAGTTGATGGACTGGACTGGGCTGTGATGAAGTTGATGGACTGGACTGGGCTGTGATGAAGTTGATGGACTGGACTGGGCTGTGATGAAGTTGATGGACTGGACTGGGCTGTGATGAAGTTGATGGACTGGACTGGGCTGTGATGAAGTTGATGGACTGGGCTGTGATGAAGTTGATGGACTGGGCTCTGATGAAGTTGATGGACTGTGATAAAGTTGATGGACTGGACTGGGCTGTGATGAAGTTGATGGACTGGACTGTGACGAAGTTGATGGACTGTGACGAAGTTGATGGACTGTGATGAAGTTGATGGACTGGGCTGTGATGAAGTTGATGGACTGGGCTGTGATGAAGTTGATGGACTGGGCTGTGATGAAGTTGATGGACTGGACTGGGCTCTGGAGTTGATGGACTGGACTGGGCTCTGATGGAGTTGATGGACTGGGCTCTGATGGAGTTGATGGACTGGGCTCTGATGGAGTTGATGGACTGGGCTCTGATGGAGTTGATGGACTGGGCTCTGTAGTCTCTGGTCCCTGGGAGTATCATCATCATCATCATTTCGTATCATGGATTCTTAGATAATTTTTTTAGATTGTAAGATCGTGGAAACCGAAGGTGTTGTTTCAGTGCTCTCATAATCTCGATCACACTCTCTGCGATGTTCAGCTCAAGGTCAGTCAGATTGGCAATTTCCTTATTTTTATAGGCTCTTTCTGTTAGAGCTGAGTGAGTAAACAGCAGATTTTTGTTCAAGACACCACTCCACCCTCTCATAGCTGGAGTTCCAGCGTGTGGGCACGTCATGTATTAAATAATGCATTGGCAAATTAAGCATCTTCTGCTTTGCGCTCTCGTGCGAGTGTATAGAGAAGTGACCACAGACTGGCTTATGTGCGCACGAGATGTGACAGTGTAACATGGCTCAAGCACATTTAATAAATCCTTGAAGCCGGGATCCACTACTACTGTATATGGGCGCATTGCAGATGAAATGTATATGCCAATTGCCTCCGTAATGGCTTTGATCCTGTCTGCTGTCATATCTAAAGACTGCTTAGAAGGGATTAGTTGTACTACTGTAGTGTTTGTCTGCCTAACTCTGGTGACTGACACATCTGGATGATGATGTCTGATCTGTGTCAGCATATTGGTCATATTTCCACATACAGCTGCCTTACAACGCCGACACACCGTTATAGTCTTATGTATAACTCGCTCTCCTTTACCACCGTACTTCACGCGCCCCCTTCTGGGCACCTGTGACTGAGTGTATCCGTTGTCAGAGTACACAAATACATGTGTCATTACACCCCTACATTCTACATATGAAATATTGGTCCCAAATTATAAGTCACTTTCTATAGAATAAAGTATAGGGCATCTACAGATTTCTTCATAAATAATTATTCACAGATGCAAATATGTAAAAAAAATGGTGCATCAGGATACAAATGCCAACTTGTATACAATGCACACTTTCTGAAATCGATGTATCAGATCATTAACTTTTGTGCCGATGCACCGCTGCGAATCGCTGAATCTTACCATCCCTAATCATTAGTCTTCTAAGTTGTAAACTATCAACTGAAATTGTTCCTGTGTGTATGTTGGACCATTCTCTAAGCTGCACTGATGTCAGAGTGTCACCTTTTCTAGTTACAGCATTTGACTACAATGTGATTTGTAGTTTAAAAATAAAAAAAATTCTCATGCTTGTGCAAACGGGTGATTTACAGGTATGAAACTTTCACTGAAAAACTGTTCCCCTCTCTTGTGTTGTGTAGTGATGAATGTACAAATGTAGGTAGGTGTACCTGATAGAATGGTGAATCAAACTACCTTTACATTATTGCACTTGCTTTTGTTGTTCATCTTCCTTTTTTCCTAGTCTTCTCAATTCTAGTTTCCCCTTTAAACGCACTCATGCATGAGTTTTCATGCATTCTTTTAATTGTTTGTTTCCGCCTTGCTCGGTACAGAAACACGGCTCCGGCCCGTACGAACAGGGACGAGATGGAGGTTCCTTCTTATCACTCCAAGCTATTATGTGAGCTAAACGAACAGCGTAAAAGGGACTTCTTCTGCGACTGCAGTGTCATCGTAGAGGGCCGCGTCTTCAAGGCGCACAGAAACATCCTCTTCGCGACAAGCGGATATTTCCGGGCTCTGCTGGTGCACTACTTGCAAGACAGCGGCCACAGGCATAGCACAGCCTCTCTGGACATCGTCACGGCAGATGCCTTTTCACTCATCCTGGACTTTTTGTACTCCGGTCGCCTCAACCTCCGCACCGATAACGTGATTGAGATCATGTCAGCTGCCAGCTATTTGCAAATGACTGACGTAGTAAACTTTTGCAAAGGCTACATCAAGTCATCGTTGGAAATCTGTAACCGGGAGAAGGAGGGGCAGAAAGAGACTGGGAGGGAGCGAGAAGGCCCGGCTGACAGTGGTACGCCCGCACTGGTCTCCAGCGTTCCTGCAGCGTCCACTTCCCAAACGGACAGGGGAACACCACAGAGTATGGAGACGCCCAATTCTGTCGAGGCGTCCTCCGATATTCCTTCCACACCAGCTGCTACCAGTAGCAAAGACTCGCAGAGTGAGAGTGAGAACTCGCAGGGAGGGTTTCCCAGGCAGCCTCCCGCCAGTGCCGCTGTTAAGAACAACCCAGCACAAGACGTAATCAACCCATCATCTTCAGGGATGGTCGTCGTACCGGGGCACCCCAAGATCAAATTTGACCCCGATGAGGAAGGCGAGTGTTCACTTGAAGCCAAAGACATGGACCTGTACGAAAACCCAAGCAATGGTGAAGAACGAACTCTCAGCTCAAGTCCCGCTCCAAGCAGTGAGCCGACATCCCTTCCTCCGTACTCCAACTATCAAATGAAGCAGTACATGGACGTCCTGCTACGCGGAGGAGCCGGTTCTCACCGCGAGGAGCTCGTGCCTCATTTTGGCCACAGTTTGGGAAGCAGTAATATGATGGGTCGAGTAGATGAAGGACTCGTTCATGGAGGCTCCTGCAGTATGGAGATCCAAAGCGACTGGTACGTGGAGGATACAGGTGAGAAACGATTTCTTGTTTCTTTCGTTAGTGGTTGTTCACAAAAAAAAAAAAGTCTTAATTTGTAAAAACGACAGTTTGCTACTCAGGGAGGCTGCATAAGTGTCCGTTCTGCCCCTACACCACCAAGCAGAAGGGCATTCTGAAAAGGCACATCCGTTGTCACACGGGGGAGAGGCCATATCCGTGTGAGATCTGCGGAAAGCGTTTCACTCGACAGGAGCATCTACGCACACACGCCGTCACCGTAAGTCCATGATCTTTTTCCAAAAACTGTGTTTAGATTAGAGACCAATATGGGTTTTCCTCTTGTCGATGCAGATATTTAGAGATCAGGGCAGCCAATGGCTGATATATGATGCCTATATGTTTGGCCGATTTTAATTATTTATTAATTTTTTTTTCTGCCCCATAATCTCTCAAAATCTTACAGTTAATTAATAAGAAGTAATACAGAAAACTGCTTAAATGAAAAAATGTATTAAACAACACAAGCCTCTCCAATCAGTGCACTTGTTAGCAGGTTTTGGTCTCCGTGTCTACCTGTAGCTTAAACAACAGCGGGTTGAAGGCTCACTATTAATAGACAAGTTTATTTCTATAGCGTTTTCACAATGGAAATTGTCTCAAAGCAGCTTTACAGAATTTAAGAGTTAAGGTACATGTGTATTTATGTACATGGGGACACACCAAGATGACGGTAGGCCATCGGGCAATGTTGGGTAGTTTTTGTGTCCGTTGGCTTTTCCGGTGTCTTTTGCACCATTGGCTCTAGTTGGACAGTTTTTATGCAGATTCTGCGTGTCAAATCAGCAGCAGAGCTCGTCAGTGAGGGGAAAAAAACTTCTACGTTTTGCTATTCTGCGTAGCTAATGAGCACACAAGGAAAAATAAACAGGACTGACGAAAGCAAACAATGACCGAGTAGAGACGAACGCTCAGAGACTTCTTATTCTTGCGCTTGTCTTTTCAACTTTGCAGACATGATAGAAAAAAGCTACACACATCCGTTAGTAATGATCGCGGAAAGTGTAAACGCTGCTCTCTTTATATATTTACAGTTCTTGCTCTTATGGTTTCCTTGTTTGGATGCCAAATACTTAAATAATCAACCTAATTTACAGCACAGTCGGCAGATGCAGATTGACCCCCAGTCAGATCGGTAGTTTAGTTGGGTTTTTTTTGTTTGTTTTTTTGCGCTACATTCGTTGTGAGCTTGTTATTTTCCACAACTGTCTGAAAACATTTTCAGTCACACAGTTTCAGGACCTGGCCTTTTCCACAGCTTGTTTTAGGATAGTGATCTAGTTGTTGAACCACAGAATTTTGCCACTAGAGATTTATTGGTCCCAAAAGGACCAATAAATAGAACTAAGGGCAATATGATATAAACCCTTGCACAGAGGGTTTATGAGGTTGACCCGAGGTATGATCATTGTTAGTTGAAAATTTTACCCAATGCCCCGCCCGGTTGACTTAAAACATAGCAGTTTTTGGGCACTGGTTAAGCTTAACCAATGGGTTACTAATCAGGGGTTCAAGATCAGTATTTCCAAGCTACCACCTTGGGCCCTCAAGCAAGGCCCATAACCCTCTGTGCTCCAGGGGTGCTGTATCATGGTTGACCCCAGCTTCTAAAACACCTTTCTTTCTTACTCCCTCACTCACTTATAGAAAGAAAGAATAAAAGAACAACTACTAACCTTGTGTATATCTGCTTTCGTTGTTACAGGTCCATCGAGCGACCTGGCCCATCGTGTGCAAGGGCTGCAGGCGCGTCTTCTCCGGAGCCGTGTCTCAGGGTCTGAAGCGATTTGGGCTTTGCGATAATTGTACTTGCGTCACTACGACCAACGTGGAGTCTCCTTCCATGAACATGAGCGACCAGTCCGTGAGCGTGGAACAGGCCACGGCGGACTCGGATTGGCCCATCTTCATGGTGGACGGAGACGAGGAACCCAGTGCTGGTGCCGGGGAAGTGGACGATAAGAAGGACCTCCAGAGGCAGCTTTCAGAGGGGGGGAGTCTCCTGTAGGCTTCGAGAAACACTACAGCACGAATGAGAGTAAACCTATGGATAGATCCTGGTCTTTATTGTTCTGTGAGAAAACAAAAGATCTGGCCTGATGCCAGTTAGTAAGAGTACTTAATGTAAGTACTGAACTGTGATCATGTTTACGGGTATGTGAAGAACCAAACGTCCACAGCTCCAGTGGAATCGATTGTCTGAATTTAGTTTGAAACTGGTTAATATCGTTTATTAATTCTGCTTCAAACTTCGCTTTAAAGGTACAGCAATCAGTATATAGATTTTGCTAAGAGACAATAACAGGTCATCTGCATATATTGAGTGGGAAAGTGCGATTCATCAAAATCTAAAGATAATGACCATAACACTAGACAGGTTTTTAAAGCGCTACATGTATTGATCCATATAGTCCATGTTTGTTATTCTTTAGAATAAAACGATCTGTCTGGAGATTTTCCGCATCATATAGATTTGTGTTTCTCATAGTTGGATCCTGAGGCCTGCAGGGGTTCCTAAAGCATAGCTTTGGGTCCATTTTGTTTTCATTTTGTTACAGATGTGTACTATGATCAAAGTTGTTTTGCCTATTAATAATATTGAACGGAGCATTACTGTACACATTAAAACAACGTGAAAGGTTTACATAGTTTGTTTATACGACAATTTATTTTTTTGTTTATTTTGTTTATATTTTTAAAGAGATTCCTGGCTGCAAAATGTGTGGAGAACTAATCATATCATGTCAAGTGGCTTTTATTGACATTGTAGTAACATACAGTACAGTACACGGTGAAAGGAAATAGCCTTCTTCCAGGACCGAGGTGCTACAAAAATTGTTTGTTAAAACAAAATAGCACACAAGTAACTTGAACAAACGGACCAATACACAGGATCTTACATGAAGTGCATGTGTGCACACAACACAAGAACACTGAAACCAGGGCTAAATGTGGGAGACTACAAATAAACTGTCCATATAATCATAAATTGTCTATACACTATGTAGACAAAAGTATTGGGACACCTGACTTTTCCCAGACATATTTGGTTCTTTTCCAAACTGAAGACACAATTGAATAGAGGGTCTAAGACGCAATAGGAAGTAGGAAATTTTCTCCCCACTTGAACTAGGAGACCCAAACCTGTTCCAGCATGGCAAAGCCCCTGGAATGAATGTGAACGTTTATCTCAAATACATCAATACCCGGGTTTACTAACACCCTTGTGTCTGAATGAGCACAAATCTCCACAAACACACTCCAAAATCTAGTGGATATTTTCCCTGAAAAGAGGAGGAATTATAAGAGCCGATTTGGGACTAAATGCGGAACGCGATGCTCAAAAAGCACATGCCACATTTATGACAAGGTGTCTGCAAACCTTTGGCAATATAGTGTATAAATTTGTAAAAAATCAAAAGAAGCAGAATTGTGATTATTTTTTGTATTTTTTTTTTTTTTTTGCGATGTTCAAAATTAGAATTGTTTGTCACAGTTCTGGGGCTGAAATCATCCTGAATCATTTTTCTCAATTGAATACAAATTTTGCACTTTATCATGTTAAATGAGAAGAAATCAGCCATCAAGGTGATTTCATTTTTGTTAACACATTCATTCAAAGTCATATCAATATTTTTTTTTTATTTAAATACAAATAAAACACATCGCTTGAACAAGTTGCCCCAGTATGGATTTACTCTTGCTAGCTGCCTTATTTTGTGACATGTAGTTTTGTGTGTGTAGCTGAATGAAATCAGTGTGTTAGAGAGTGGGGTGATCACCTGACAGTGCACAGCACACACACACACACACCTCACTCGGTCTTACATAAATACAGTATCATCAATAACGCAGCCCCGTGTTTCTGAACGTTTCTACAATGTAAATTGGGATGTTTTTATGAGTGTTTTAATGTTTAATAAGCCTTTAATGACATTTATTGACAAGTTTCTGTCAATTTGGGACCTGAACTGTAACAATCATCAAACTAACGAGAACTGTTGAAGCAGGAATGAGAAGTATGACCAAAGTTCGTTTTTTTTTTTTTTTTTATACAGCTTTCATTTTAATTTGTTTATATATAACATTTACTGTATTCTCACTTGTGAATGTTGAAAGGTTGAACATTTCTATAAAATTAACATAATAAATGCTGACCTTTAATCCTGTCTACTGTCATTACTTGGATTTTTTTTTTTTTTTTTTCTTCAAGTAATACTAGCACTGGGGACATTTCCTTGTGTTCCTGCAATCCTTAAATCAGGCAGAAAAGCACACAGGTCAATTGCTTTAGATTTTCAATATTATATGATTAGTCAAGTCAAGTTTATTTGTATAGCGATTTTCACAACGGACATTGTCTCAAAGCAGCTTTACAGAATTTAACAGTTAAGGTGAACGATGTGTGTTTATCCCTGATGAGCAGCCATGGTGACTGTGGCAAGGAAAAACTCCCTCAGATGTCATGAGGAAGAAACCTTGAGAGGAACCAGACTCAAAAGGGGAACCATCCTCATTTGAGTGACAAGTGAAAGTTATACTAATGGACAAACTTTATAGACACAAATCCATTATATACACAATATGGACAGAAGTTTGTGGACACCCAAGCATAAGATTCATATGTGCTTATTGAAAATCACATTCCACATTTAGTCCCCATGTTATAATCTCCTCTCTCCTGGGAAGATGTACTAGATTTTGGAGTGTGTTTGTGGAGATTTGTGTTCATTCAGCCATGAGGGTGTCAATAAAATCAGGTACTGATGTAGGTGAGGTGAGGAGGCCTGGGGTGCAGTTAGTCTTCTATAGCAGGCCACTCCTGGAACTGGTTTGGGTCTCCCAATCCAAACAATTGTGTGCCTCCAACTTAGAACCACTTATGCTAGAAATATCAGATGTCCCTCTACTTTTGTTTATATAGTGTAGCTACAAGCTGTGTACATATGTGAGACACTGTACAGTTCAGGACAAATACCTACTTTCCATAAGTACAATTTTTCAATTAATTCTAAAGTATAGTTGAGGTCACACAACATCCGGGACATTATTGTACACACCTAAAGGTGTTATTGATATTTGAATATTTCTTTAAAATAACTTTTTATTATGTATATTTTTAATATATTATACAGGCACTCGACTGATTTTAGTTGTGTTGTCAAATGGGTGAGTGCATAGTGTAAACCTGATGTCTTTACTAAATATAAGTAATACATCACAATTATTGAAGAAATACAAAAATTAGAGTTACAGGCAAAAATAATAAAGGGTTCTGCATCCTTCATGTTCACTAGAATGTGTATAATTATTGCTGAATAACGCTGCTGAATTGCTGAATGTGTAAAAGCGGCGCAGTAATGATGCGCAAAAAGCGCCCAGGCGATCAGGTGACCAAACCGAAAAAAAAAAAAACAATCATATGACCGGCACGCGGTAAAGGACAATGAAACCTGCCATAATCCTGTAAAGAAGGATGTGTGATTATCTTAGCTGGTTTTAAGGCGGAAGTTTACTTGCATCGAGCGTTTACAGGACGCAGTATAGTCTGCACTCATTCGCACACGTCACCGCGCTGAACGATGCACTCGGCGGTGCTGTTATTGTGCGCCGTATGCGTCGCTTTTGTGAGCGGAGCCCGATACACTCCGGACTGGAAGAGTCTGGACGCAAGACCTCTGCCTGAATGGTACGACCAGGCGAAGTTCGGGCTCTTCGTTCACTGGGGTGTGTTTTCAGTGCCGGCGTTCGGCAGCGAGTGGTTCTGGTGGTACTGGCAGGGTTCACTGAGTCCTGAGTACATTGCCTTTATGTTGAAGAATTATCCTCCGGGATTCTCCTACGCCGAGTTCGCGCCGCAGTTCAACGCGCAGTTCTTCCAGCCGGACGACTGGGCGGAAGTGTTCGAGGCTTCTGGGGCCAAGTGAGTGATCCATGAGTTTATAAATCATCTGAAAAACTGAACCACTCGCCGTAATTCAATGTTTTAACTTCCCATATTTAACCACTGATCAGTGGTTTTTGTGATATAATATTTTTTAAAATTTTCTCATTATTCTGGCTTTTTTTTTTTTTAAATCCAAATAAAACTTCGTTCAATTAAGCATGCATCAGTTTGCATACGTCATATCCGCTTATAATCGATTGTTTTGCACCTGCCAATTTCAGGCGAGGGGCGTGGCCAAATCCAATGTTCCATGAAGCAACACAATTAAAAATGTTGAACCCATTAACACTGGACCTGAAGTTCAAAATTTCCATGCATTATAATATATTGTTTTGGTTTTCTCGTGATCTTAATGTAATAAAAGTTTTCTCGTTATCATGGCGTCCCACAATGGTTTCTGTTATTATCCATGATAATACATGCTCTTATTCCTCATTACACCAAAACAATTAAATACCGATCACAAGGAAACAAGGTTTGTTATGTCACGAGAAAATCAAGTTGTGATAATGGGAAAACAAGAAACAAAAAAATATTATAATGCATGGCCTCTTGAGACTTCCGTATAGACCTGTGAACTTGGTGTCTTGAGAAGGTATGAGAGTGTGTTGAGAATGTCTTGGCCATGTTACACAAGAGTTGAACAAATGCCACTGTGCGTGAGGGGAAAAATTAACGCTTTTGTTAAGCAAAAAAATCTTCATACTTGGTTTCTATCCTACATTTGTTTATTATATAAAAAATAACGCCTTTTGATTACAGAAAAATGCATTAAAAGCCTTTTTTTTTTTAAAAACCTGGGTTTAAGGTTGCGATAGACTTTGGAACCTGGAGCCAGACAGCGATGCGTGTGCTTATGAAGAAATTACACAAATCCTTCAGAGGATATCATAAAGTGCTAAAAAGCTAGTCAAAGCGATTTTTTATATATATATATATATATATATATATATATATATATATATATATATATATATATATATATAGTAAAAGTAAAATTCTGGGCCTAACACACCTTGTGGGAACACCTGGTGTGTTGGTTCAGGTGTGTTATCAGGTAAATATGCAATCAAGGTTTGTTCTGAACCAGGATCACAAAGCACTGATCAGTAACATGACTGGAAAATAGTTTGTTTTCAGTAATATAGCCTTGTCCTCGCTGTATTGTTTCTGAGCTTGTGTTATGCCGCACAGATACGTTGTTTTCACTACAAAACACCATGAAGGTTTCACTAACTGGGGATCGTCGACGTCATGGAACTGGAACTCGGTTGATAACGGGCCACACAGGGACCTGGTCGGCGAGCTGGAGACTGCAATACGGAAAAGGTGTGTCTCAAAATTCTTTTGCTTTCTTTGATGTTTATACAAAATGTATACCACTATGGTGTTAAACGCTCAATTCTGATTGACCAGTTCATCAGTTGCAACAAAATTTTTTAAATGTGTGTGTGGTTTTTTTTTTTCTTTTGTTTTATTATTTCTATTAGTAACAACTCATTCACAGGACTTCTGGGGACTCCACATAAACAGTGTGTGCAGGTGTTGAGAAAGCATCTCAAAATTCTTTAGGACAAAAAGGCTTTGCAGTTGGTGGGTTTTTTTTGGAACAGGAACATCAGCATTTTTTTGTCTTGCTAAAATGAGAGGCGGTGAGGAATTGTTTATAGGCGCAACAGTACAAACAGAAATTCTATTTGTTATAAAGGTGTGTCCCCTTTTTAACAAGAGAGAGAAATTGAGACAGGATTGTCTTTAATAAATAATACAGATAATCACTGATAATTAATATAATCTATGCTAGGGCGCATTACTCGAGTGCAGATTTAATCAATGCATGTTTAATTCGGAGTTACCCAAATGAGGACGAGGTTTTCCTGTTAAATCTGTTTCCTCTTAAGGTTTCTTCCTCATAACATCTCATGCAGTTTTTCCTGGTTCACTCATTAGGGATAAATGTATAGGGACTAATTTATAATGCTTAAATTTATATAAGCATTCTATTTACACTATGTTGCGAAAAGTTTGCGGACATTCGGTCGTTAGTTTGAAATGTGCTTTTTGAGCATCGCATTTCAAATTTAGTCTTATTTGCTCTTAAAATAACCTCCGTTCTTCTGGAAAGATGTTCCACTTGTGGAGATTTGTGCTCTTTCAGCCACAAGGGTGTCAGCAAAGTCGGGTACTGGTGTAGGTGAGGGGGCCTGGTGTTAAATCTCAAAGGTGTTAAATAGGGTTGAGGTCAGAAGTCTCTAGCAGGAGATCTTTCACGCCAACCCTTGCAAAGCATATCTTCATGAAGTTCGGTTTGCACACAGGGGCATTGTCATGATAGAACAGGGTCTCCTAGTTCAAGTAAAGGGAAATTTCATGCAAAGTAGGTCTACTCATATATTTGCATGTTGTCTGAATCCTTGTAGGTCTCTGCATTATGGAATCTACCACTCCTTGTATGAATGGTTCAATCCCCTGTATCTAAAAGATAAGCAGTCCGGCTTTAAGACCCAGGAATTTGTTTTTAGCAAAACCTTACCCGAGCTCGTCGACCTTGTCATGAGGTAAGCTGGATCAGTCACACACGTTCATCACATGAAGTTTTTATAATGGTTGTAAAACACTAAATCAAACCTTCACCAGAAGCCGAACAAATAAGAGGCATTTCCGCATGCCTGTGCTGAATTTTTTTTCACTTTTTTTGTCATGTCATTGCTGATGACTCTGCCTTTCTTTCCAGGTACAAGCCAGAGCTGATCTGGTCAGACGGGGATTGGGAAGCGCCCGACACTTACTGGAACTCCACTGAATTCTTATCTTGGCTTTACAATGACAGTCCAGTCAAGGTGTGATCATTTTGGGTGTATCCTGTTTAGGAAATAGTCATTTGTAGATGATCTGTAAAAATGATCTTCCATGTTCTTATGGACCTTTTTTTATGCTGTCTCTGCAGGATGTCATTGTGGTGAATGACCGATGGGGGAACGGGACGTACTGTAAGCATGGCGGCTACTACAACTGCGCCGATAAATTCACTCCATCCACAATGCCCAAGCACAAATGGGAGAAATGTAATTCGATAGACACGGTGTCCTGGGGTTATCGTAGGAACATGAAGCTCCATGATTTGATGGATCTGCCTACCATTATAAAGGTGAACTGTCTTGCCGGTGAACAACAAATTAATCAAATCATATAATTATTTAAGGAAAACCAAAACATAATCTATAAAATTGAGACGTATTTTTTTATGGCCTGCCCCGTAGCCTGGTGGTTACGTGGTCAGTTACGGAGCTCAACGAGGCTAAAATGCTGTGACTCGAATACTGCTGGTATTGTTGGTGGTATCTTCTAACTGACTTAGTTGGTTGAAGCCCCTGACTTGTAAATGGGAGGTCCTGGGTTTAAATCCCAGCTGTGCTGCCACTGTTGGGCCCTTCAGCAAGACCCTTATTCCTCAGAATTATCTCTTTCATACACCTGAGCAACTAAGTCGCTCTGTATACGAGCGTCTGCAAATTCTGCAAATGTACATTTATGGAGGGAAACCTTGTAGTTGGAGAGTTCTATTTTCACATTAACATGGCGTGCTGTGTTTTTTTTTTTTTTTTTCTGCTGTAATAATTGGCCTCCAAGAGAAACTGGTGTGGGAACATCTGTTTATAGCAACGAAACCGATAACAGGAACCATCTTGTATTCTGCACATTCCACAACGTTCCATGTATCTATATGCTAATTACAAAAAAAGACGTTGTCATTCCGTGATCATTTATAAAAAATTGTACTCCTTACCAAGCTGCCGAAGTATAAAAAGAATAAAACACTTCATGACACACTGTTAATGATCAACTTCAGGGTCACGTCTTGCCGTGTTTTATTCCTTATCAGAGGCTGTGTAGGAGCGCATTTCCTTATCGCACTTCTCTCCACTACAGGATCTTGTCTTCACTGTAGCCTATGGAGGGAACTACCTGCTGAATATCGGCCCTACGTCTGATGGCATCATCCCGACCATGTTCGAGGAGCGCCTTCGTGGTGTTGGCGCCTGGTTGAAGGTTAACGGTGAGGCAATCTACGCCACGACGCCTTGGAGAATCCAGACTGAGAATGCCACTGTGCCAGTCTGGTGAGTTTTCTTTTTTCCTTCTTCCTTTTTCCATTCATTTATTATTTTGTTTTATTTGACCCTATTCGTCAAATCGCTGTTCTACGTGTTAAATCATTTTAAACAGGTCTTAATTTTCCAATGTCCATGTGCTGCTGCCTCTGATGCTCATTGAAATGTTCATGCAGCACTTTAGAATGTTTTTATTTGATTTTTTAAGTTCCTTTTCTTTCGCTAATCCAAACATAATTCTCTGTATTACGACTACAAATGACAACGTGTGTGTGTGTGTGTGTGTGTGTGTGTGTGTGTGTGTGTGTGTGTGTGTGTGTGTGTGTGTGTGTGTGTGTGTGTGTGTGTGTGTGTGTGTGTGTGTGTGTGTGTGTGTGTGTGATTTTGTGATATAGGTCTTAAATATTCTTCTTAATGATCTTAAAAAGGTCTTTAAAAGTCTTAAATTTGACTTGGTGAAACCTGCAGAAACGCTGCCTTCAGTATAAGACTCATTCAGCTTTCGCTGTTTCAAGGAGACGTTGCAGGAGGTCATTCTTATTAATATTATGCATTATTATTCATCAGTGTGCAGGGACAGAAAGACATAATCTGTGTCTAGAATGATCTCATTTGACAATATTAGTTGTTGTCGTATATAAAATTTGTTGTTTTTTTTGCACAGAGTTGCATTCTGTTTTACTGCACCGATTCTACTCGTCATATTATTGCCCTTGTACAGCTAAACGACTGTAGTCACTCTGTTGGTTTGCAGCACAACGGTTGTACCATACCTGCTGTTTTACACCTTTTGCATCATTCATTACACCAACCATTTATCTTCCCTGAGGGGTTTATACTCCAGGGTTGCACTGGCATGTGTGTGTATATGTAAGGAATAATCAACAGCTGCAGCAGGTTGCTGTAACACAATTTTTATGCAGGACGCAGAAGGGGAATAAGCATTTGACATGATCGTGAAGACAAGCCACCCTTCTGGAGTAGAACAGTTGTGTATTATTTTGCTTAAGTCAGTTATTTGTCATTTGACAGCATTGGTGTTTGCAGTGCATAACTGACTGAATGGGTAACAATAGCATTTGATTTTACGACTCTCTATATATTGTGTGTTTTGCAGTTAAAGAGCTGCTGTCTAAATTTACATACACTGCGGTTTCAAAAAACTTGCAACAGGTTCAGCTAATTATTAACATAATTGTTAATTATTAACATAATTAACAATTATGAACAAACCTCTCTTTATACAACATAGGATGTTGGATCTGAATGTCTTAATCAAATTCTAGCTCTACGGAGTTGCCACTGCTGGGCCCCTGAGCAAGGCCCTTGAGCCCTTAACTGCTTAGATGTATAAATGATATAATTGTAGGTAACAGTAAATGTTTTTGCAATTTGTTTTTTAAATAACTATTAATCTACATCGGTCGACTGTGCAAATTCGCCCGATAATTAGGCAGACGTGTACGCGTTCTGCGCTTGCGTAAAGTTAACAAACTGTCTCATACCAGCAGGTGGCAGTAGTCTGTATTTGCATACTAACGGAAACCAGAAAAGCTACAACTGTAAAAAATAAAATAAAATAAATCGTGTCTGCTAAGGAGCAAAGACAAGAGCAAGATTGACAAAAAGTGTGTTCCTTTTTTTTTTTTCCTTCCCTATTTGCTAAGCTAATTAGCCAATCGGATTATCTTTCTCACTAATGAGCTCAGCTGATTTGTTAGTGAGGCTTCAACTAGATGTACTTCAGCCTACAGGTAGACACAGAGACCAAAACCTGCTAATAAGTGCACTGATTATAGAGGCTTGTGTTGTTCTATAAATGGTTTAGTTTAAGCAGGTGGAAATTGGAGTCATATATCGGCCATCAGTTGCCCTAATTTTTAAATATTGGCATCGGCCCAAAAAAAACCCCGAACCATTCGACCTATAATTGTCAGTTGCTCTGGATAAGGGCACAGCAATCATCAGTGACTGTTTCAACATGTCAGTGCTTGTCAGCCGGGGGTGTGTTACACCATTTAAATTCACCCTGCTTTACAAGATTTCCAGTACTTTAACTGGTTATACTTCCAGTGGAAAAAAAAACGAAACATTCTTCAGCATTTTTGTTATTTTTAATTCCTTACTCCAAGTTTTGCATTTCGTTCGTACCTGCTCTAACATTGTGGTCAGGGTTTTCAGTACGCTGGTGGGACCTTATTAAACTAGACTAAAATGGAGAGAATTACAAAAAAAAAAAAAAAACTTGCATTATTATTTTTTATTATTAAATTTGCTGACTGGTTGAAAGCTGTTGATAAATTTTCAGTAACAGCCGTATTTCCAGCTTTAGCAGAAATTACAGGTCTATATTAGTGCATATGATGCAATACGTTAGTATTTCTATAGAACAACCTGCACACAGACTTGTATAGCAGATAGTCCAAATCCATGGTTAATGGGAAAAAAAAGTCACTTATATGGCGAAGTTCTCAGAGGGCTTTCTGTTTTTTATTATTATTAGCTTCTAAAGAGAACACAGGCTGTGGAACAACTGTCTATAGCTGTTTGAGTGTAACGATAAGAGTGTATCATCTCTTACGTTCCTTAACGTTACATACAGTTCAAGCGAATAGTAGCATGGTATTTAATGTAATGTAATGCACACAAATAAACTGATGTAATCGTTGTCCACTTGTCCTTGTTGCCTGTTTTTTTTTTGTTTTGTTTATTTTTTTTTGGGTTGCAGTAATTTAACTTCAGACATCAGGCTACGAGGCTGTACGAAAACCGTTAAATACAGTGTGCTTTGTGTATCTCCCAGGATAGGAAGACATGCTTTAGGATTAAATGAGGCTTTCTGTCTGTTTTCCACAGGTACACTTCCAAAGGCAAAACTGTGTATGCTATCTTTCACACACAACCGCACCAGTACTCATTTCAGCTCGGCTCTCCTGTAACCACAGACTCAACTGTGGTAAGTATTACTGAATCCTTTGCCTTTTTTATCTTAAAGCCTATATGAGATTAGAAAAAAAGTCATATATATATATATATAAGTCCAATGTATACGGTATACACACTATGAACAAAAGTATTAGGACACCTGACCTTTCCAGCTGTATGTGGTTCTTCCCCAAACTAGTTACCACAAAGTTGGAGGCACACAATTGTATAGTGTGTCTTTGGATGCACTTAGCATTCCGTTTTCCCTTCACTTTAATAGAAGACTCAAACCAGTTCCTGCGCACAAAGCCAGCTCCATGAAGATGCTATGGAGCTCTGACCTCTGAGCTCTAACCCTACAGAACACCCAAAAGGGGTGATGTTCAGAAAACACATACCAATCTTATGCTCCAGTGTATACAAATTTTAGACCATATAGTGTGTGTGTGTGTGTGTGTGTGTGTGGGGGGGGGGGGGGGGGGGGGGGTTTGGTGTAATTTGTTGACACCTTAGTAATTTATAAGTAATTTATAATGAAGATCTTTGTTTTGTTTGGGAACGCTGTCAGAGGAAAGATATTTATCATAATAATAATAACTGGAACTTAGATTTAACGGGTTTGTCATCAAACAGGCACATTATTAAGATTTAAGGGTGAAAAATGACGAAACGACAAAAATCCGAATGATTATTTGAGCCTAAAATGAGGCCATGTTTTTTGATGCTGACGAGGAAAATCAGCATCAAAATCAGCTCAATTATTCTATATTCTGATTCAGGCATGCTCCTCAGAATTGTGAGGAATTTATTCAATAGGGAAGCTGGAAATCAGAAGGAAACCACTGTTAACTCTGCAGTTCTAATCTGTCACAAAAAGTACATTCTGGTCACATTGGGATTAGTCTAACAGTTCTTTATTTGTTTAGGTGACACTGTTGGGAACCTCTGAGCCATTAAAATGGGCTCCTCTGCATTTATCCGGACTCATCATGCTGCTGCCCGAGCTGCCGTGCAATGCTGCGGGGGCGTGGGCCATCAAACTGGACGGAGTGGCTTAATGTACTGTGTAATGTGGCGCATAGGAGGGAGGGGTTTTTAGGTGATTTTCTTCACACTGTCGATCGTGCCTTAATGTTTTGCCTTCAAAATTTTTCACAAATTCATTACATTTTTTTCGTTTTTTATTTGATTTTATATATGCACTGTATACAAATCACTAAATTAATGAATCTGTGGCGAATAAATTCATTCTGTTCATTTGTAAAACTGACTGTAAATATTATTTTTATTATTATTACCCAGACACCCCCCCCCCATTATATTAACTCACCTGTCACATTAAATTGTGACTATAAATGAACATTTACATAACATCAAATCCTTTTCAAGCTTTAAAAAAAAAAAAAAAAAAGATAAGCATGAAGATTGGACGAAATCAATCCCCATCATCTTTGTTCATCCTCTTCTGTTTCATTTCCCTCTTTTCCCCATCCCCCAGATTCCCCAGGGGGCGGTCTGAAAGGCTAGCAGGAGTTCTGCCTGTGTGCTTTTGCGCATACTGCAGTGCTGAGCCGCAGTGTGTGTGTGTGTATACACGAATTTGTGTTTATGTGTGTCAGCTGGCCAGACGGGAAATGCGCCTGCCTCGGCTGCTGCTACTGCACACTGTAAGAGGAGAGCAGAGAAGAGAGAGAAAGAGAGAGCAGGGACGAAGCAGGGAGTGAGGAAACTAGTGGTAGAGAATGGCCTTTGCCAAATAAAGCAATTGGGGCCTGGGGTGGGATGGCTCTTATTACGCTATAAATACGCTGGGCTTCTGCCGATTCGGGTTTGGTGCCTGGAGCTGTGTAGCAGCAAGAGCACCGGCCCAGCTCAGGAGAATCTCATCCACACTCAGGCCTTCAGCCATGCCCCGAGTGGACTCCGACCTCAAACTGGACTTTAAAGACGTCCTGTTAAGACCAAAGAGGAGCAGCCTAAAGAGCAGGTCTGAGGTAAGATCAGTAGTGTGTGTGTGTGTGTGTGTGTGAGGTAAATGTGTGAAAGTGAAATTTCTGTCTTGGGAGTATAGTAGTGCTGACCTTGCTGAGGTCAAATGCCTTTATTTAGGCCCATATTTAGTGTTCTGTAAGAGGCTGCTTTCAATCAGGGTGTTTGATCTCGATATGACGTGTGTGTATTGACTTTTCATTTCCTTCAGTATGTCTTGTTGATGCAACCTGAATCCGGCCCAGATAATAACCCCAAAGGGAGAGGTGACTTATGGTGACAACTGCTCACACTAAGGTAGCGCAACAGGAGCTGAGCTACGTGCTGAAAATGTTTAAAAATAGGCCTGTGTTCTTAATGCCTCTGGAAATAGATTCCACTGTGGTCCGGTTGCTCTTTAATGCTGTCTGCTTTAAGCGGATGTCTGAGATACACCCACAATCCAGTGGGCCATGAAGCACTATAAAAGTTCAGATCTCGGTGCTTTCCTTGATGTCTACACGCCAGGCAACTGAGCTGAGCTAGTCTTACATGACAATTTCTAAATATATCTTTCCACTCAATAATTATTTGAAATCAAATGAAACAGTCACATCCGATTTACAGTCTAAGTCTCGAAAAACTCCAATTTCTCAATTTTAGGCCCCATTTGGATTCTTTTAATAATGTTTAATAACGGAAAAGAGGCAATGCTGCAACATTGATTGTGCCACATTATCTATGGGTCCAACCCAGCTATTGATCTCGTGCATGAGAGAGCTTTGCATTCCCTGCAGGATGACGTCAAAGGTCGGCAGATCACGTTCTGGCAGATTTGATTGTCTAATGGCAGACAATCCGAGACATGGATCATTTATAAGGCTATATTTATAAAAGGGAGCTGCAGTTAAGGCTTTGAACCATGCCAGAACCACAGTTAATTCACAGTTAAAGCCAGCTCAATAAAGATATGCTTAACATGGGTTAAAGTGGAAAAATCTCCTGCTATAGAGCTCGGACCTCATCCCTACTGAACACCATTGAAATGAATATGAACACTGACTGCACCCCCAGACCTCCTCACCTCACCTACATGAGTACCTGAGTTTACTAACACTCTTTTGGCTGAATGAAATGAGGGGTAAAGATTAGTTCAAAGATTTTTGTGTTAATTTTTTCCCTTTTAAAGTAACACACACAAAGTTCATTATTAGCTCTTGTATTGACAGCATGGTTTCATGTAAAATAATCCACATACATATAGATTACATTGTTAGTACTGCATTGTAGTAAAAAAAAAGAACTTGTGTGTGTGTGTGTGTGTGTGTGTGTGTGTGTATACATGTACAATTTAAAGAGAGAAAGCAGGAGGCATCAAGTTACAAGCAGGGACTAGTTCAGTACTCCAGTTGCTACTGTAAATGATTCAGCACAAAGTGCATTTAAATGATAAAATAATGAGTAAAGTGTTTTCACTACAAATCATTGACAATTCAGGACATTTTCCTTAAAAACAGCATGTTTTACATTAAATGTGCATACTACGTTTGTGCTTTTACAAGCACCTTTAGATACACTAACTGAAATACAAAGAGCTCAGTGACCACCATGTAATAATTATAATAATAATAATAATAATAATAATAATAATAACATATACACTTTGTGATGAAGTCACTGAGATGATTCTTGTGGTTAATGAAATAAATATGTTTATTACACTACACTAGATGTTAATTACATCTAATGTGTTTCTCCTACAAAAGGAAGACATAACACCCTCTTTTTATACATGTATTATTCAGTGTTTTACTGTTTTAACATCATAAAAATATTCCTAAAATAAAATAAAAAATTTCAAAAGGAATAAGAAGCTGAGCTCAAAGTTGCTTTATTTATTTATATTTTATTTATGGAATCATACTGTTGTTAATAGACAGTAGTTTGTAATCATTAACGTGTAGATTATTTTGTTTCTATTTTCTGAATTTAAGTAAAGTAAGTAAGTAGAGCAGCCAGTACATGTTTGGACCTGGAGTCCTCAGATAGTGGCATTTATAATGGAGTAGAATAACCTTTATTTGTCACATATACAGTAAAGCACAGTAAAATTCCTTTCTTTACATATCCCGGCTTGTTCAGAAAGTGGGGTCAGTGCGCAGGGTGCACAGAGGGTTAAGGGCTTAGCTTTCGGCCTAAGAGTGGCAGCCTGGCGATACAGGGGCTTGGACCCCCGACCTTCTGAGCGGTAACTCAGCACCTTAACCACTGAGCTATCGTCTTCCTTTCTTTTCTTTTTTTTTTAACTCATTTATGTAAAACCATTTTGTATGCAAATAATCCTGTCCATTCAGGAAATATGCAAATTAATTTATGGCATTAACTGGAAAAATTATCTCTCTCTCTCTCTCTCTCTCTCTCTCTCTATATATATATATATACACACACACACACACACACACACACACACACACACAGTGGAACCCGGTTATCTCGTCCTCGGTTACCTCGACAACCCTATTAAGTCGACGTTTTTGAAGTGGAACCGCCAAATTCTCGCTTTTTCTAAGCATTTTTTATCGGTTATGTCGACTTTTTTTATGTCGCCGAACCCTGATATCTCGAGCACAAGGGGGGGGGAAATGTCCCATTTAACGTCGGTTATCTCGGTGCAGCCGCAGAAGAACTCGCGGAAGTGGCGGAAAAATCAAGTCTTACAGCTGCTACAGGTGTTGTATTGTATACTGGTGAATCTCTGCTGTTAGTTAGTGCTAGTGTTCGTAGTGTTAGTAGTGTTCGTAGTGTTAGTAGGAGCGCGACGCGGCTTTGGGAAGAAAAGAGCAGCCGTTGAGAGAGTGCCGGTGGGAAGACTCGTACCGGGATACGCATGCGCGATAACAACGACCGCCGTGAACCAACATATACCAACAATAACGGACAGTGAGAGTGTGGAAGTTTAAATAGGAGCTGGTGATGATGATAAACGAGCACCATATGTGCGCGATTGAAGCCGGGAGCTTCAGAGAAAACGGCCGAGAAAGCACCTGTCACGCTGAAGGGGGCCGAAGGGGGCGTGGCAGGTGGATTCCTGACAGATAAACATGTACTGTATATATTTTTATAACATGCCTTCATCAAACAAATCGCGGCAACGCTGTTGTGTAAAAACCCCTTTAAAAACACGTGAATGCACATTCTCATTTATTAACGCACATCATGTACATAAAGAAATTTCAAGCACGTTAATATACTGCCGCCATATTGAATTTCGTTTATCTCGATCATCGGTTACCTCGATGCTTTTTGGAGACCCCCTAGGACATCGACATAACCGGGTTCCACTGTACATGGAAAAGTTTGTGGACACCTACATTGAGTCCACAGATGTTCCACTAGATTTTGGAGTGTGCTTCTTCAGACTCATTCAACCATGGCCACTGAAGATCTTTCATTGTAAACCATGTAAAGCATATCTTCATGGAGATGGCTTTGTGCACAGGGGCAATGTCAAGCTGTGACAGGTTTGAGTTTCTGACTTTAATTGAAGGGAAATAGTAATGCTTCTACATCAAAAGACATTCTGTACAATTGTGTGGTAGCAGTTTGGGAAAGAACTACATATGACTGGAAAAGTCAGGTGTCCCAATACTTTTGTTGATGTAATGTATAGTTTTGTTAACTTTGGAAAAACCTCCTCAATAGTTACCTCCCTAATAGACCTTTAATTCTTTATTACTTACTTACTTATAGGATGTTTGGTAAACCTGATCAGACTTAAGTTGGTTAATATGTTATTTGTGTGTGTGTGTGTGTGTGTGTGTGTGTGTGTGTGTGTGTGTGTGTCTAGAGGTGGGAAGTAACGGAGTACAAATACTTCATTACTGTACTTAAGTAGATTTTTCTGGTATCAGTATTTTACTCCACTATTTATTTTTCAGACAACTTTTTACTTTTACTCATTACATTTTTACACAAATATCTGTACTTTTTACTTCTTACATTTTCAAAACAGACTCGTTACTTTAGTTTTAATCCACTGATTTGGTGAAATATACATTTTTTATTTTCACTGCGCGTCGATTTCAGCCGAACAACCGATTTCCTGTTACTGTGCGTCTTTTTCACTCCGCTGGTGTATAAAGTCCTGAACCCAGCCATTAGGGGGGGACAAGCCAGTGTACTCTTAGTGCCGGTCCCAAGCACTTATGACGGGTAAAGGGAGAGAGATAGCTGATATGATGGAGAGGAGAAAGGTAGATGTGTTGTGTGTTCAGGAGACCAAGTGGAAAGGGAGAAAGGCCAGGAACATTGGAGGTGGGTTTAAACTGTTTTATCATGGTGTGGATGGGAAGAGAAATGGTGTAGGGGTGATTCTGAAGGAAGAGTACAGTAAGAGTGTAGTGGAGGTGAAGAGAGTTTCTGATAGGGTGATGATCGTGAAGGTGGAAGTTGAAGGGATGATGATAAATGTCATCAGTGCCTATGCTCCACAAGTTGGCTGTGAGATGGAGGAGAAAAAAAGATTCTGGAGTGAATTAGATGAAGTGGTAGATGGTGTACCTAGGAAAGAACGATTGGTGATTGGGGCAGACTTTAATGGGCATGTAGGTGAAGGAAACAGAGGTGATGAGGAGGTGATGGGTAGGTATGGTTTTAAGGAGAGGAATGTGGAAGGGCAGATGGTGGTAGATTTTGCTAAAAGGATGGAAATGGCAGTGGTGAACACGTATTTTAAGAAGAAGGAGGATCATAGGGTGACGTATAAGAGTGGAGGAAGGTGCACACAGGTGGATTATCTTCTGTGTAGGAGATGCAACCTAAAGGAGATTGGAGACTGTAAGGTGTTGGCGGGGGACAGTGTAGCTAGACAGCATCGGATGGTGGTCTGTAGGATGGTTTTGGAGGCGAAGAAGAAGAGGAGGAAAGTAAGGATTGAAAGAAGAATAAGATGGTGGAAACTGAAGGAGGAAGAGTGTAGTGTGAGGTTCAGGGAAGAGGTCAGACAGGGGCTTGGTGGTGGTGAAGAGGTGCCGGATGATTGGGCAACTACTGCAGGAGTGATGAGGGAGGCAGCTAGAAAAGTACTTGGTGTGACATCTGGAAATAGAAAGCAAGACAAGGAGACGTGGTGGTGGAATGAGGAAGTGCAGGAGAGCATTAGGGGAAAGAGATTGGCCATAACAGAAGTGGGATCGACAGAGTGATGAGAAGAGAAGGCAGGAGTACAAGGAGATGCGGCAGCAGGTTAAAAGGGATGTGGCGAAAGCCAAGGAAAAGGCATATGAGGAACTGTATAAGAGGTTGGACACTAAGGAAGGAGAAAATAATTTATACCGATTGGCCAAGCAGAGGGACCGAGCTGGGAAGGATGTACTGCAAGTTAGAGCAACAAAGGATGGAGAGGGAAATGTGTTGACTAGTGAGGAGAGTGTGTTGAGAAGATGGAGGGAGTATTTTGAGCAGCTGATGAATGAGGAAAATCAGAGAGAGAGAAGGTTGGAGGATGTGGAGTTGGTGAAGCAGGATGTAGATAGGATTAGTAAGGAGGAAGTGAGAGCAGCGATTAAGAGGATGAAGAATGGAAAGTCGGTTGGACCAGATGACATACCGGTAGAAGCGTGGAGATGTTTAGGAGAGATGGCAGTGGAGTTTTTAACCAGATTGTTTAACAGGATTCTGGAAGGGGAGAGGATGCCTGCGGAATGGAGAAGGAGTGTGCTGGTACCGATCTTTAAGCATAAGGGAGATGTGCAGACCTGCAGTAACTACAGGGGAATTAAGTTGATCAGTCACACCATGAAGTTATGGGAAAGAGTAGTGGAAGCCAGGCTGAGAGAAGAGGTGACCATCTGTGAGCAACAGTATGGTTTCATACCGAGGAAGAGCACCACAGATGCCTTATTTGCTTTGAGGATGTTGATGGAGAAGTATAGAGAAGGACAGAAGGAGCTGCATTGTGTATTTGTGGATTTAGAGAAAGCGTACAACAGGGTGCCGAGAGAGGAGTTGTGGTATTGTATGAGGAAGTCAGGTGTGTCAGAGAAGTATGTGAGGGTGGTGCAGGACATGTATGAGGACAGTGTGACGGCAGTAAAGTGTGCAGTAGGTACGACAGACTGGTTCAGGGTGAAGGTTGGACTGCATCAAGGATCGGCCCTGAGCCCTTTCCTGTTTGCAGTGGTGATGGACAGGTTGACGGACGAGGTCAGACAGGAGTCTCCCTGGACTATGATGTTTGCAGATGATATTGTGATTTGTGGTGAAAGTAGAGAGCAGGTTGAGAAGAGCCTGGAGAGGTGGAGATATGCGCTTGAGAGAAGGGGAATGAAAGTCAGTAGGAGTAAGACAGAGTACATGTGTGTGAATGAGAGGGAGGGCAGTGGAGTGATGCGGTTGCAGGGAGAAGAGGTGGAGAAGGTGGAGGAGTTCAGGTTCCTGGGGTCAACAGTGCAAAGTAATGGAGAGTGTGTTAGAGAAGTAAAGAAAAGAGTGCAGGCAGGGTGGAGTGGGTGGAGAAGAGTGACAGGAGTGATTTGTGATAGAAGAGTATCTGCAAGAATGAAAGGGAAAGTTTATAGGACTGTGGTGAGACCTGCGATGTTGTATGGATTAGAGACAGTGGCATTGAGTAAAAAACAGGAGGTGGAGCTGGAGGTAGCAGAGCTGAAGATGTTGAGGTTTTCGTTGGGAGTGACGAGGATGGACAAGATTAGAAATGAGTTTATTAGAGGGACAGCACATGTAGGATGTTTTGGTGACAAGGTGAGGGAGGCGAGATTGAGATGGTTTGGACATGTGCAGAGAAGGGACATGAATTATATTGGTAGAAAAATGCTGAAGATGGAGCCACCAGGTAGGAGGAAAAGAGGAAGGCCAAGGAGGAGGTTCATGGATGTGGTGAGGGAAGACATGCAGGTAGTTGGTGTAAAAGAGGCAGATATAGAGGACAGGGTGGTATGGAGACGGATGATCCGCTGTGGCGACCCCTAATGGGAGCAGCCGAAAGAAGAAGAAGAAGAAGGTGTATAAAGTCCTGACTCTCACTCACCACAGAAATCAGTAAGAAGTTTAGGGTTAATGTGGAGGAGACAGAGGGAGTCAGTGATGTAAACATGACTGAGAACAGACACAGTCCTGGTCATCATCATCTTTTCTCTGCTTGTGTTCTATATGTGGATCTTCAGCCTGGATAAATTCATTAGGTAACAACATTTTTAATTAGTTTTGTATATATATATATATATATATATATATATATATATATATATATATATATATATATATATATATATATATATATATTTATTTATTTGGCTGTCAAAATTAAAATTATTTTAAACGGCACAAATTTTTCCTTTCTTTACTTAGATATAAAATAAATATATTAACTTCAGATAAAAATATTTTTAATCAGTAAACTTTTTTCTTTTATTTCTGAGTCTCAAATCAAACACCCAAATCCGCCATGATTCTCACAATTTACCCTCTGGGTGGCGTTTTGTGGGTTTTTCCCTCATAATGGCGACACAAACTTAAATTACTGTCTTTATTGATCGTACAGATAAAAACAATACATCATTTAAATCTGTAAAATGTCTATATATATATATATATATATATATATATATATATATATATATATATATATATATATATATATATATATATATATATATATATATATATAAAAGCTTCCTGACTTGACTTGAAGAGGTGCATTTTCTCCGGTATCACCTCATTAACTGTCCGTGTGGAAACATAGCAAAGGCTCTAAATGATGTCCACACGTCTCTGCACTGATATAGCCTTTATATTTAATCACATGCTGTACATATGATACATGTTTAACACCTCCAAGCTGCCAGTTTTGGGCACCTGAGCAAGCCCTTAACTCACTACTGCTCATTTAGTAAATGAGATCATTAAGAGTCGCTTGGGATAAACACTTCCCAACAGGAAGTGGCTATATCTCGCTATCTTTGTCTCTCTATTTTCTCTATCTAATTGTCTCTGTCACTGTATATGTCTCTCTCTTGCTGTCTCTCTATTTGTTTCTTACTCTTTCTAAAGCTGTGTCTATGTGTCTCTTTGTCTTTGTCTCTGTCTTTCCTGCTTATTTACATGTCTAACAAAGTTTTGAGTTTTGAAGTAATGTCATTAGTGATCTATGATGAAAGACTTTCCTGGTTCGATTCTTACCTCTAGTTTTATATTGAACATTATAAGAAGTTTTTAAAAACAGAACAATCAAAGATCATTAAAATTGGTTGCTGGCAAATCATGGTATATCAGTGGTGCAGGTGTTGGAGATGTGGTTCTTGTACCTGAGTCACTTCTCATAGACTTACTGAGAGAATGTACAGGAAGGGGAAGTTTTGACCCGCTACCATCATGATCTAAGAGAAAACACTGGTCTCCTAACTATAGAAAAGCCAAGAGTCCAATAAGCAAAGGCTTGTTTGCCTCTCCTGTGTTGGTGTAATGGTCAGTGAAGTGGTCGCTGCTATCTGACTCACCCGGTTCGATTCCTACCCCTTAGCTTTCCTTTAAATTGTTTAAAAAGTTTTTAAAAAGAACCAAAAAAGGTCCTAAAAATCAGGTTCTTGCAGGAGATCCTGTGGCTCAATTGGAAGAGCTTTACCTCTGGGTTGAGAGGTTGCTGGTTCAAACCCTGGCCCGGGCTCCAAGTTAAGAGTGTGGAAGGTTCCGGTGGCCATAGTAAGGAAAGTGTCAGGAATGGCACAAGGAAGGTTGGCTGTGGTTTCGGAGGGCGTATCCTGAAGCAGGGGGGCAATATCCGGGCATCTGCCCCCCCCGGTGTCTGAGTAGCTGAAAACAGGGGGTTATGAAGCAAAAACGTTAAAAAAAGTATCAACTTAGTTTTGCATATAGGGAAAAGTTCTGCCAAAAACCTATCACCCTAACTTTTTCTGAGGCTGTGAAGCAGCAGGTCTTCACAGCCTTTGTTTAGGGTCAACTACCTCATTGCTCACCAGACACTACTTACCCAGTGTGGGGACAAGCCAGATTCGAACCAGCAACCTCTGAGCTCAGCGGTAAGGCTTTTATCACAAAGCCATCAAGTCCCACAACACACCTTCTTTTTTTTGGGGGTTTATCCTTCGTTTCATGATTCAAAGCAAGAAATTTAGACCAGACAGAAACACAGAAAGCAGGATTCAAACCCTGAACCCCACCAACAGCGAAATACCAGTCTTAACCCACTGAACCATCGGGAAGGACCGGCTACGACGATTGTTTAGAGCAGGTCTATCTTTTCTTTCAAACCATCAACACAAGAATATAATGCTAAAGAGAGACATAGGAAGCAAAACCATGACGTGACTAGCAGGAATCGAACCCTGATTCACACCATTAGCAAGGCACCAGCATTAACCCACTGAACTATCAGGAAGGACAAGTTGGGAAGCTTGTTTAGAGCAGGTCTATCTTTCTTTTTAACCCATCAAAACAAGAATATGAAGATGTAGGAATCAGGAATTTAACCTACCTCATGACTAGCAGACAGAAAGCCAAGTTTTTGAACCCTTACCACCAACATTAGCAAAGTACCAGCCTTAACCCACTAAGCCATCAGAATAAAACAGGATGGGAAGCTTGATTAGAGCAGGGCTATCATTCTTTTCAAACCATCAACACAAGAATTTAACGCTAAAGAAAGATGTAGGAAGCGAATACAGATGTAAGTAGCACAAGATGAACCCACATTGTAAATAACGGAAAGAAAGCAGGATTCGAACCATGATCCCCACCACCAGCGAGATACCAACCTTAAACTATTGAACCATTGGTGAGGACAGGCTAGAAAGCTTATTTAGAGAAGGTCTATTTTTCTTTTCAACCCATTAAAAAAAAATATATCGCTAAAGAAAGATGTAGGAAGTGAATCCTGATCGTGACTGGCAGACAGAAACAGGATTCGAACCCTGAACCCAACCAAAAGCAAGAAACCTGATTTAACCCACTGAACCATCAGGGAAGACAGGCCAGGAAGGTTGTTTAGAGCAGGTCTATCTACCTTTAAACCGTCAACACAAGAATATAAAGCTAAAGAAAGATTCAGGAACATAACCTACATCGCAACTAGCGGGCAGAAAGCAGGATTCAAACCCTGATCCTCACTATCAGCGAGGCACCAGCCTTAACCCACTTAACCATGAAAGAGATCAGACTGGGAAGCATGTTTAGATGAGGTACAAGCCTTAAACCACTGAGCGACCACTGCTGAAAAGCATGTGTGCTTTTTGAAGGGTTCATACTTTGTTTTATGCCAGCACAGTAAGAAAGAAAGCATGTAGGACTGGCTTTGAAAACGTATCACCAGCGTGGACTATATTAAGGACCATGTTCAGGCACAAGCCTTAACCCACTGAGCTACCACTGAAGTGCCTTTTTTTTTTTTGGTGGAGTTATCTTTCATTAAAGACCAGGAAATCAATAAATTAATCCAACACAGAAAGGACAGAATTGAAATGTTTTCAGAGTGGACAAGGTCCAGAAGTTTTATTTACCAACACAGCAACCACCAGCTCGACCAGGAATCAAACTCTCAAACTCATCCTCATGGGGACCCTGACGTTAACCCACTAGGCTATGACATCCATCCATCCATCCATCTATCCATCTATCCATCTATCTATCTATCTATCTATCTATCTATCTATCTATCTATCTATCTATCTATCTATCTATCTATCTATCTATCTATCTATCTATCTATCTATCTATCTATCTATCTATCTATGATGTGAGGTCCAGTTAACAGCTAAAACAGGTAGAAGTAATAACTACTTTTTACTTAAGTACATGTCAGAGCCAAAACTTCTTTACTTTCACTTAAGTAAAAAAGTTAATCAGTACTTAAAAGTATTTTAAAACATGAGTATCTGTACTTCTACTTAAGTAAAGGATGTGTGTACTTTTGCCACCTCTGGTCTACGGGCATGTGTCCTTGTATTAATGCAGTTGCCCTTGTTTTGCTTCTGTGTAGGTGGACCTGCAGAGGACTTTCACATTCCGCAACTCAAAGCAGACGTACAATGGCATCCCGATCATCGTTGCTAACATGGACACCACAGGTACTTTTGAAATGGCCCAGGTAATGAGCAAGGTGAGCATCCTCTGTGTCACAGACAGTACTGTAAGTAATGAAACATGCTTTCTGTCTATTTTAGCACTTGTTACAGTTGAGTACTTTGTAGGACCAAACGAAATAAAATTAAAATTGTGAAAAAAATCATTCTGAATGTGATGATGAAAACTTTTCGAAATATCTTGCATATAATATACTTTCTCTAACACACCTTTGTAACACATTCTTTCTGATATGGCAGTGTTTTTTGCTAATCCTTCTTAACATAGTGTTTGTTAGAATTCTGTCAGTTGTCACACACAGCCTCTAGATCAGCTCTGTAGACAGATATACACCATATGGACAAAAGTATTGGGACACCTGACTTTTCTGGCCAAATGTGGAATTTCCCCAAAATGTTGCCACAAAGTTGAAGGCAGACAATTGTATAGGATGCCTTTGGATGTAGTAGGATTACATTTTTCCTTCACTTGAACGAGGGAACCCAAACCTGTTCCAGCATGAAAATGCCTCTATGCACAAATCCAGCCCCATGAAGATATGCTTTACATAGGTTGAAGTGGAAGAAGGTTGAAGGTTGAAGCCTCCTCAAACAACATTAATACCTGACTTTACTAACACCTTTGTGTCTGAATGAAAAACAAATCTCAACAAGTACACTCCAAAATCAAATCTTTTTTATAGAGGTGTATGGGTTATTATAACAAGAAACTGGGAACTACAGTGAGGAAAATAAGTATTTAAACACTCTGCTATTTTGCAAGTTCTCCCACTTAGAAATCATGGAGGGGTCTGAAATTGTCATCGTAGGTGCATGTCAACTGTGAGAGACATAATCTAAAAAAAAAAAAATCCATAAATTACAATATATGATTTTTAAACTATTTATTTGTATGATACAGCTGCAAATAAGTATTTGAACACCTGTCTATCAGCCTGAATTCTAACCCTCAAAGACCTGTTAGTCTAGACAAAGGCTACTGTACCAAATATTAACATTGACTTTCTCAGGTGTTCAAATACTTATTTGCAGCTGTATCATACAAATAAATAGTTAAAAAATCATACATTGTGATTTCTGGATTTTTTTTTTTTAGATTATGTCTCTCACAGTGGACATGCACCTACGATGACAATTTCCTCACTGTACATATGGATTCAGATGTTTAAAAAGCCACAAACCTTTTCTCGACATAGTGTGTATATATCTATAATGAGAATTGTGGATCCATTGTGTGTACCTGTGTTTGTTTCTGAACTTTTCTGCTTTCTTAATTTTTTTCCCCCCAGCATACTCTTTTTACTACCATCCACAAGCATTACACACTGGAGGACTGGAAGACGTTTGCATCCAATCATCCAGAGTGCCTAGAGGTAACGTAGCGAAATCTAGCATGTGCCAATGACAGCGTGATTGAGCTTTTGAGATCTTTAGTCATAAGCCAAGCAATGCAATTAATTGATTCAGGCATGGTAGGAGAAGTTCTGTTTACTGGATCGCCTAATGACGATCGAATGTGTCATGTATTTTCTTACAGCATGTCGCTGCAAGTTCAGGCAGTGGGCAGGCAGATCTGGAGAAACTGTGCAGCATCCTGGAAGCCATTCCACTCATTAAATACATCTGCCTGGATGTGGCCAATGGATATTCCGAGCACTTCGTGGAATTCGTCAAAACAGTCCGGGGAAAGTTCCCTAACCACACCATTATGGTAAAAAAGCCAAGTCAATACTTTTCTGAGCATAAAACACAGCAATCACCTGTTGCTCTGTTTTCAAATCGAATGATTCATGGCTTTCTGGACCCAACAGGCTGGTAATGTGGTGACAGGAGAGATGGTAGAGGAGCTCATTCTGTCTGGAGCTGACATCATCAAAGTGGGCATCGGACCAGGTGTGTGCCATGTCTTCTTTTCTTTTCCGCAATTGATAACCTAAAGACAACAAACTTATAAATCTGTTCAGCAACATGTCATCAATGTAATCTATAAATAGCTCACAAGATCATCATGAATGCAGACATGAATTATAAAAAAAACCCTTTGTACCCAGGTTCTGTGTGCACCACCCGCATCAAGACCGGAGTGGGCTACCCTCAGCTGAGCGCTGTTATTGAGTGTGCGGACTCTGCTCACGGGCTCAAAGGACACATCATTTCTGTGAGCATGATTACACCTTTCATGTGACTTGTAGTGATGGAAAGATCAGATCATTTTAGTGACTTGGTTCTTTGAATCTCCTTCCTCAAAATTCAATCATTTAGTTCATTTGATGAAAAATAATAGCAAATTCATTACATTACATTTTCAATAAGCAGATCCCCAACACGTCTACATACATGAACTTTAACTATAGTTCCAGCAATGAAAGAAATCACAATGCAACTAAGGACAAATGATGATAAGAACGACGGACCAGATGAACTCAATTCTGTTTCTTGTGTAATGCACTGCATAGTGTATATAGGAGTCACGTGAGTAACAAAATCCAAGAGTCGAGAGAGGAACTACTCAATTTTGTTTTCTGTACATAACCTACTGAGTTTTTGCGATGCTTTGCTCATGTGCGTCCAGGAGAAAAAAATGTCTCGTTCCTGTACGACCCATCACTAGCTTGACCATAGCTGGGTTTCAAAGTCGCAAATACTTCATTTGACCATAAGAGGGCAGCATCTAGCTTTATTTTCTTTATTCAGAGAACTACACCATATCATAAAGTCCAAGAAATAAAATCCACCCTGAGCAATACGTTGACGAAAAATTATTATTTTTTATTTTTTATTTATTTTTTTTTTTATAAAGAGAAATATGGGTTGATTTATCAACTTTTTCATCAACTCTTTTATATATTTTCACACTGTTTCCTACCCACAATGCCCTTTGACTACCTGCAATGATAGTGATAATAATTGAGTTCAGTTTTATTTGTATATCGCTTTTAACAATAGAACTTTGTCACAAAGTAGTTTTACAGAAAATAGATTAATTAAAAACGTAGATTTTTAATATATAATTCAGCCTTATGGTTACATGTGATGAGAACTTCATACAGAAGTAGGGCATCAGGATGGATAAAAGAAGTTCAGAAAACAGATGGGGGATTTAGCGCTTGTTTCATGTCTACCTAAAAAAAACTGATGCAGTAACTCGGTATGCACCGATCAGACATAACATTATAACCATATGACCATATGCCAAATACAGTATTGACTCACCAAGCATTAACAACATTAACTTCTTCAGCAATTTGAGTTACATGAGCTCGTCTGTTGGATCGGACCACACGGACCAGCCTTTACTTTCCACATGTATCAACGAGCCTCGGCCGCCCCTGACTCTGTCGCCGATTCACCACTGTTCCCTCCTTGGAGCACTTTTGATAGACACTGACCACTGCAGCCCAGGAACATCCCACAAGAGCTGCAATTTTGGGGATGCTCTGTCCCAGTTTTCTAGACGTCACAATTTGGCCCTTGTCAAACTCACTCCTTACACTTGCCCATTTTTCCTGCTTCTAACACATCAACTTTCAGGACAGAATGTTCACTTGCTGCCTAATACATCCCACAAACTAATAAGTGCTATTATGAAGAGATAATCAGTAGGTCATAGGATGTCATGAGTACATAGCTTGTGTAGGGAAAACTCAAATGCAGCAGCAACCAGGAAATTAGCACCAGAATCATAGAGCATAAATATTATATTATACGAATATTAAAGGTGTTACAAGGTGAAATTTTTTCTCAAAGGTGATATATTTGTTTGCTTGTTTTTGTTTTTGGAAAGATCTTTCCATTTAAAATTCAATAAACCTCATTTCTATTATCTGCAATTAGTATATCAAGTTGTACTTCCCTTTCCAGGATGGAGGCTGCAGTTGCCCAGGGGATGTTGCCAAGGCTTTTGGTAAGTTTTGCTCTCAGGTAATTTTCATAATAAAACAAATGATCATATGTGAGTTTGCTCTGATTTCCTGTCTCCTTGGTGATCTTGCAGGCGCAGGGGCAGATTTCGTCATGCTAGGAGGAATGTTAGCGGGCCACGATCAGTGTGCCGGTGAAGTCATTGAAAAGGATGGAAAGAAGTTTAAGCTGTTCTATGGCATGAGCTCCGACACAGCCATGAAGAAACATGTTGGTGGTGTGGCAGAATACAGGTGAAAAAAAACTTTGTATTATTGAACTGATTTTTTACTTTTCTGGCCACCAGATCCAGTGTGATTTTAGTAATCGCAATAGAATTGGCTACACACATTTTTGCTGTCTCTTTTATGAGAAAACAAACAATGACACAATGTATTTTTGAAGCAATAGTAGATCGGAAAAAGGTCACAGCAATAAATTCTTAGAGTTCTTGCCTTGTAAAAAGTGTGTAAACGTAGTTGAACCAATCAAAGATGCCCTTTACTGTGTAAGTTGGTGCTTCTTGCTGTTGTTTAATGATGAAATACCAGGTTCTCTAACCACAGTCAGACGTTTGGCTCACGAGACTGGGTGAACTATAACTGGTGTCAAAGTGCATGTCTGAAACATTCTAACTACATGGTGCACTAATTTGAGAAATGTACCACTTTGTAAGCATGTGATGTCCAGTGCATTTATAAAATCCCACCATGTACTGTCATAGGATAAAGTATAAAGTAAAGAATATCCAGAATGCATTCATAATTTTGAATCTTGGAAGCTTGTATGAGACAGTAAAAAGGATCAAGTATAGGCTAGAAAATTACCTCAATAAACATGAGGTAAAAACTTTTCTCTCTAACCTGTTGACAACTTTAAAGTAATAAACAGATTGAGAATATGATTTCAATTCATAAATTTGTTCCTATAAGTTTCCCCCTAATGATCCAGCCAGCAATAGAATGAAGGGAAACTCTCTGAGATTATAGGCAGAAGAAACCTTAAGAGGCACCTGAATTAAAAAGGAACCCATCCTCATCTGGGTGCCATTGAAGATCCATTCATTATAGTTTGACCATGAAGTCTATTTTTTTCACTGATAGAGACTTGAGTGCAGTACTGTTCATATTCATTGTACTCCAATTCTCTCTCTATGTTCCTGGTACCATCTATATTAATCTCATGTATCTTCAGCTTGTCCATGAAAAGCCATCCTCAGTAGCGAGTGGTTTCCAAATGGTGGAATCCAGCCTAAAATAGGGCATCGGCTGTTGATATAGAGGAGTCAGGTCGAATCACTCGCAACCAAGTACCACGCCACCACAAGTCTTCACTTGAAAAATATTGCTCAATGTGCTCACAGAGTTTAATAGTCGTTTTTAAGTTTGTTAAACCAATTAGATTGCAGTTTAAGTGATTCTGAAGCTTGTGGCCAGAAAAGTGTACAGTGAACTATTTTATTTGCAGTTATTCATTTACATTTGTGTAATCGAGGGTCAAAATAATTGGATTTGATCTCTTAATATTCCATCCCCATCCCTTGAACACTCATCTAAATATAATTTTTCTTACTTTCCATTGACTATATTAAAGCCCTGATGCTGATTTGTGTCTCTGTAGGGCCTCTGAGGGCCGGACTGTGCAGGTGGCATATAAAGGCGACGTAGAGGACACCATCAGAGACATCCTGGGCGGCCTGCGCTCCACTTGCACATATGTAGGAGCCGCCAAACTCAAAGAGCTCAGCCGCAGGACCACGTTCATCAGAGTTACACAGCAATCGAGTCAAATGTTCACCTAAAGCCATTAAATTTAATCATCCAAACAAAACGAACGTAGCGCTCAGAGCAGTAGGGTAAACGCATTTGGTGACATATTTCTACATGCAACAGTACCTCATTGGGTCAGATTCATGCATGTACCCTGGGTACACATGGTTGCTGACTTTATACGTGTTTATTCATACAGGGAGATCATTTTTATTTTGTTTAGGAGCCATGCTCTAGTGCTTGAGAAAAACAGCTCATGTGACAGCAGGAGAATGAGTCAGCCCATTGTTAATATAAACCTTTAAGCTCTCTATATATAGAGGGGTGCAGTTATGAGTTCCAAATATGAAGGTTGAAATAGAGCATCAACAAAATGAGCCTTTGGGGGGAAAAAAATTGAATTTGTGAATGTATTTATTCAAACTATGCAACTGTTACCACTGAAAGGATATGAGCCAACATGAGGCACAATAAATAAGAGGACAGCCAGTTCTCCTCATACAGTAAGAATACTATGTTGCCTGTGCAAAACCGTTTTTTAATGCTAATATTGGTGTATGGTGTAACTTGATTGGAACAGAGACTGGTGCATAGCATACTGTACCATTTTTCTCAGCCTGCTTCTTGGATGTACACTGTTTTTTTGACAGGATGTAGCTGCAGACCGGAGGAATGTGAACGGCTACAGTACCTAATGTCCTGCTAGTGTCACACTGTAACTTATGGAGAAATAAAGGGATCTGAATGAACTCTTCAAGAATGTCTTAACTCTTAGAACCCAAATTGTATCTATAATCTCTCTGACCACCATTTCACAGATGAGCTCAATTCACGAATGAAATTATGACTGGGAATAAGGAGTGTTTGGAGCAGGAGTATTTATAGCTGAAAGATTAAATAAATGTGGTAAAGAGGAGGAACATTGTTGTTGCTAAAGTTAGGGAGGTCGGGGAGAGGGAGAGTTATAGAAAACACACACATTTTAGCTAATTGTCTATAGTTAGCCTGCAGTTCTGGAAATTTTACTTGAGTAAACACATGAAAAATTAAAAATGTTTTAACCTGATATTAATGAATATTAGCTTATAAAGATACACTATATGGACACAACATTTCCAGCCATATGCAGTTCTTCCCCAAACTCTTACCACACATTTAAAGGTGATCAACTGTATAGGATGTCTTTGTATATGGTACCTGGCATTACTAATACCTTTGTGGTTGAATGAGAACAAATCTCCACAAGCACACTCCAAAATCTAGGAAATCCAAATCCCAAAAACCCAGAAGAGAGTATGCTATTATATAAATTATGCACACAGACATTTAACCCAAAATATTTCTGTATTATATCAAAAGAATAAGATCTAATAAAAGGAACTATTGCTAGAGAAATATTAATTAAATATTATTATTAATAAAAATTAAATAAAACGATTATTAATTCAATAAGAAGGTAATACGCTTTATAATACATTCTGGTTGTTTGTAATTCTAATATTAATTCATCCAATTTGAACTCTCACGGTCGTCACAACACCCAACAATTTTAAAGCAACAGAAATTTCTAGTTCCAGTTTCAGGATATACTATCATAACTAGATACAAAGATCTATAGATTTGTTCTCAAATGTGGCACATTAACTCACAACAATCAAACTTTAGGATCTTTTGAAGGCTGAAATTTGGGCATGGAAGAAGTCAGATTACTTGGTGACAGACAGGCGGCACATACATTACGAGACATTGAAAGAGTATTGTACTACAATATAAAAGGGGAAAAAAAAACAAGGGACTACTGTTGAAATTATATATATATTTTCTATTAGTTGTATTTTTGCTCTTTCACCTGGTACTCAGTAAATGTGAGTCACATGAATTGCTATTTTAGTCTCAGGACACACAAGTCACAAGTCATACTCCAGACACTGCATACTGCTGGAGCGAACAGTTTGCAACTACATTGACACCCTTATCCAGAGCAACTTACAGTTATCTCATTTACACTAAACAGTTCAAGGGCAGACCCGGTAGTGGCAGCTTTGTGGTGCTGTGACTAAAATTTATGACCTTCTACTCAAAAGTGTGATATCTTAACCCCACTATAGTCTGTACTCTTCATGGCTCTTAGTGCACATGATGTGGTTTGGGAGACACCATGAATTCTGTGTGAATATTTATTGACTACATGCTGTAGTTTCAGACATATCATATTATGTTATGCTACAAAAAGAAAAAAAATTTTATTACGCTCCAATAATTACACAATCCAGATGAACTTCTGCCATCGATTTCCCTCCTAAACGGTTTGAGTTTCACTGGTTAGTGTTCAGCGATGTGATGAAGTAAGCAGCTGCTGAACAAGTCTGTGCTAATTGTGTTAGACCCACTCTGCATGCAGCGGTGTGGGTTTCAGTGTCTGATCAGATTATATCTTCCGCTGACACTTATTTAAATGAATGAGCCAGCTACTAATGCAAACTGATACTCAAGACAGCCACCTCATCTCACGCCCACACTCCATTACCGCCTCCGCCAGGAACTGCCAAAACAGTGCCATTGGCTTCCTATGCATCCATGCTGTGCTTTTTTTCTCCAATAAAGGGCATGACAAAAAAAAAATAATCACTTATTCCCACAATTTGCTTGCTGTGATTGCCTAGCAACAGGTGCCTGATCTTGAAGAACCAAGAAATCAGTGGCAGCAATTATTTTTGATCAAGTGCCATGAACACAGGAAGCGGAGGTATGTACACAATATGAACAAAATTCATGCTTCTCACCTCACCTACATCAGTACCTGACTTTACTAACACCCAAATCGGGACTAAATGTGTTTACAGGTGTCTGCAAACATTTGGCAATATATTGTACGTGTGTGTGGGTGTGCGCCTGAGCTGTTTAAATCAGGGATGCATCGATAGTGATACTGGTATCCAGTACTGGTATCCAGTATCAGTCTGATACCGTGTTCATTTACTTGTAATTTTACTTGGAAGGAAAAAAAATGCCCCTATTCCAACATTCTATACAACATGATACCCTGTGGTGTAAACCCAGTGTTCTTGGTCTCACTAATGAACATTCAGCGGTCATGACTTATTTCATCATTTATAATAATGAAATCAAAGTATAATAGACTCAACTGTGCTATGTGAACATGTCAAGCGACTGCTACACTATAAGAGCAAAAAAAAAATTAATGAATACTGCCAGTGTTCCTGATCTTTTTCCTTGTAAAGCAATTATTTGCAATTAAAGCATGAGGTGAGCAAGCAGAGCAATCAAAATGTATGTGAGCACTTCAGTTCTGCGAGTACTGAGCACTGTCCCATGCGCTTCCTTTCCCCTTATTCAGTATTGAAATAAAATCAGTCAAGGAAAAAATATCAGTGGTCAGTGGCCAAGTGTTGTTTTTCATAAAGTATTTCATTTTGTACAACTTTTTACTTCACTGCGTGTCCGAAAAACATGCCGTTCCTTGCCACTTTCAAGTGAAAAATTGCGTTAAATGAGAAGCTGTGGCGAGAGCACAAGCGTAAGCCGATGGTTCTGGGGTGTGTGTGTGTATGTGTGTGTGTGGTAAGGGTTCTCTCATAGAGTGTCTGTAACTACAAAGTTCTCTTCTTATAAAGGTCTGATGTGCAGGAGAATGGAACTCTGAACTGCATCCATTATTCCCACGAATTCATACTGTAGGTCACGGCTTTTACTTTTCCCCTTCACTTTAACTAGAAGAATCAAACCTGTTCCAGCATGTGATGCCACTGTGCACAAAGCCAGCTAATGGTTTATATGGTTGGAGTATAATATCTCCTGCTATACAGCTTTGACCTTAAACCTATTGAACACCTTTGGGATGAATGTGAACACTGACTGCACTCCAGGCCTTCACACCTCACCTACAGCAGTACCTGACTTTATTAACACCCTTGTGGCTGAATGAGCACAAATCTCCACAAACACATTCCAAAAATCTGTCCAGAGGTGAGCTTATTATAACAGCAAAATGGAGACGAAATGTGCAATGGGATGCTAAAAAAGGGGAATGTGAATCTTATGGACAAGTGTTCACAAACGTTTGTCCACATTGCTCATGTTACATGCAAAACTACCGTAAGTAATAGAACCAATGAACACAACAAAAAAGTCCACAATTTTCTATTGGCACTGTAATTTTATTAGTACGTGTATACTGAAACAATAAACTTGTACTGGTATACAGACGATTTTGTTGTGTTTTTTTTTTTTTTCCTTTTTGTTAGGTCTTTTTTTTTCTTAACAAATTTGTTCACAACCTGAATCAAATATTGTTTTGTTATTCTGAATAATGAAATTCTAACTAGAAAACTGGCAAGCACCATCAAAGAAAGGGACCATAAAATCCAAGGGAAAAAAAAAAAAAAAAAAACGGATGAGTGTATCCTACAAATAGACACACTACACTTAGAAAATAGAATTATAATTCTTGATTTGTTTTATATTAGTTTACATTAAAAAAAAAAAAAAAGCTAGTGCAAGTACAATATTTTACACAATGTACAGAGTATGCACACATATGGAAACAAAGAAAGAAAAAAAAAAAGAAAGAAAAATAATATCCTTTCACAAAATAAGTTTCAACTCAGGCCTTTAAGCTATATATATATATATATATATATATATATATATATATATATATATATATATATATATATATATATATATATATATATATATATATAATATATATATAAAGATTTCTTCTTGTAAGTAAGGTGCAACACATATCCGTCTCCCAGGACTGCTTCTTGCTACTGGCCCGACTTCTCTCTGTGCCTCTGAGTCTTGGGATTGTGGATGTAACATTCAAAGGATTTAATTTAACAGTCCTATATACAATTAGACCAGTAACTCCAAAGCTCTGAAACCATATCATCTTGTATATGTTTGTCCACCTATAACCCTAAAAAGGGGGGGGTTCCTTTTGAGTGGTTCTGCCATCATGTTCCTTTCCATCAAACTGATATTACAACAACAACAAAACAAAAACAAAAAAAAGTTACCAGTCTTTATTTCACTTCCAGTGGAAGACGATAAAATCTCCGTATTAAATAACACCAAACAGCCTGTAGTTACACTGCTTTCTGTTATAGAGATCACTTCCTATGGTCACTTCCTGCGTCCCACTAGGCTCTTTCTCTAATGCAAAATCAGAGTAATGAAATCGAGCACAAAATGGGGATACCATGTGAGCACAAGTCGAGAAATATTCAGCGAATCGCTCAATGACGAGCAAACTGGTTCTGTGCGCATGTGAATATTTTTCCCAAGGTGTTTAATCTGGATTAATCATCTGTACATTCTCCACCGCCATCAATTTTCTTTCATTATACATAATATTCTGACTGTTTTGTGTCAAATCCAGATTTACATCAATGTCGGGTTGAACAATTGTTCCTGATGTATTCAGTGGTTCAATTCTCATTTTTGAAAACTGGAGTTAAAAACAAACAAGTGAAGCAGAGACACATGCGGCGGCTGAGAGGATACACGGCGCTGACATCGGGCGTGCGTCTGAGAACAGCTTTTATACACAAGTCGATTGTTGTTGCAGAGGCTGCGATCGCCTGAGTCCTTGATTAAGTTCTCGTTTAGTAGGAACCAGAGGCTGTGATGGACCTGAAATTGACACGGAGTCAATTTTAGTGTTCCAAACGGAATAAAAAAAAAAAAGAAAAAAAAGAAAGTGTTTCAGAAGTCTGCGATGTGTTTCTGGTGTTCCTCAATGCTCTGGTCAGACATGAGACAGCTGTGAAAAAAAAAGACAGAACAGAGCGGCCCCTCTCTCTGATTGCGTTCGTCAGTTTTACCAGATCGGCGTGATTGAAAGTGTAACAAAGACTGGGCATTACACTGCAACACCACGTGTGTGTCTCTCCGTCCACACAGTGCACAGCGTTTACTATCCAGCATTCACACGGCTGAATCACAGAGAAAAAACAAGTGATAATAAACAATCTACCCATATTACGAAACACACACACACACACACACACACACACACACTCACACACACACACACACATACACATTGTACAGGATGAGATTAAGGTGATATCTCAGCCTGAGATTATTAATCCAGAGGTTTTGGACATCTACATGACGTCAAACAACAGTCAGGTTGAACAGAGGACTCCTGGTTGTTTTTGATTCAGTTCAAACATTGCAATTAATGCAACTAATCCCAAAAAAATAAATAAAAAAAAATAAAAAAAATAAAAAAAATTCACCCTTTAAAAAAAAAAAGAAAGAAAATTTCTAATGCTAAGATTTGCACCAGTATTGTTTTCTTGTCATTTGTGCCAGTAAAACAAGTAAAACAAGGACAGAGTGGTGCTTCTCGAGCAAGCTGACAGTCACACTCCGAATAAAACTTTTCAAATAAAACGTTTCATTATACACACACATCGCACCATCCTCAACCACAAGATCAGAGTGCTAAACAGAAGACCCAAGCAGAATTTCAGCCCCCTAATACACGCGCTCGACAAACACAGTCAAGAAAGCTAAATAAATCCTGCGTGTATTACATAAGTAAGCATTTTTTAGGTTTGCTAGAAGACCACACGACTTGACAACACACTCTCCGGCCTCAACATCTCGACTCGTTGGACCCAGAAACGAGCGGAGTGCAGGACGGCCTCACACCAAGACAAACGCACGCACCCAACACAGCAGGTAGGATTTCTTTACTCTTGTACTCTGCTTCTCTTCACTGACTTTCTCTGTTGAACGAATGTTACACCATTGAAAAAACTTGGCACTGGGATGGCACCAAGCCTTTCTCAGGCCACAAAGTGCTGAAACAGTATTATAAAATCTATTCTACAAAAGAATTTTTTTTTTTATATTTTCCCCTAATTATTTTGTAGGTATTTTATTTATTATATATTTGTTTCTTTTTATTTGCATTTTTTACTTACATTTTTTTTTTTTTTTACAAAAGTGGTCCCTATGTTTAACGAGGTTTTGGATGCATTTCTCAGTCTGGATCACTCGAAAGAGGTGAGGATTGGGGTTTGTGATGCAACAGACAGTAATAAGCAACACTTCGAAACACACACACACACACACACACACACACACACACACACTGTCCGTCCGTCCGTCCGTCCGTCCGTCCGTCCGTCCGTCCGTCCGTCCGTCCGTCCGTCCGTCCGTCCGTCCGTCCGTCCGTCCGTCCGTCCGTCCGTCCGTCCGTCCGTCCGTCCGTCCGTCCGTCCGTCCGTCCGTCCGTCCGTCCGTCCGTCCGTCCGTCCGTCCGTCCGTCCGTCCGTCCGTCCGTCCGTCCGTCCGTCCGTCCGTCCGTCCGTCCGTCCGTCCGTCCGTCCGTCCGTCCGTCCGTCCGTCCGTCCGTCCGTCCGTCCATCCATCTATCTATCTAGCGAGAGCGCAAGAGAATGAGTGAGTGTGTGTTTGTGTATATATATATATATATATATATATATATATATATATATATATATATATATATATATATATATGTATGTATAGACTTTGAAACACACAGCTAAGGCAGATACACAGACAGCAAAGTCCTCACACACCCATAGACGTGAGAGAAACCCTTTTTTGAAAAGCCAACAAAACGACTGCTTCTGTTATTTCAGCAGTTTCAGCAACATACACACACACATATATGCGCACAAACGCACAAAGTACGCTATACCCAGTACACACGTTTTCACCTACACATTACGTAGGTCTGCTTGGATGCACGCTCATTCAGACACACTTCTCATCCCTGAGTAAGCCTGAGGAAAACTTTGTGATGTCAAACAAACACACGTTGCACAAATCAAGCCAAACTGCAAAGCCACTCCTAGGCCATAGAAGACAGACTGAGAAATAAGTAAAAGGATTTGCACTGTAACTGTCATTCGCAAAGCGACGGGATAATGACTGATGCTAACGTGTAAACTATTTGCGACAGTACACACGGTAACGATTATAATGAGAATGCTACATCTACTCTGCGTTCACGTTTCACTGCACGATGTTAAAAGACAATGACATGCACCCAATTCATCTGCCCGGAAGGCGAATGCTGTACTCGGAAAACGTTCACATTGGATTTTGCACTATTCTGAAAGGAGTTCTTTGTACGTATTGGATATGAGCCACAGTGTCAATTTACAGAACGCTTTTCGCAGCTCGTGCATCACGATCTCGCAGCGATCTGTCACTGCCAAGGCGACTACCAAAAGCTCCTTTTATCAGGAAATTGTGTCATGATAATCAGGGATCAGAGTGCTTATCAGGCAGTACAAGGTAACTTTAACATAAAAAGAGATGAGATTGCAGAAAAAAATGCTACATATTGCACATTTATCCAAAAAAAATACAAATAAAATAAAAATAGAAAAGTTTTAAAAATGAGAGCAGATGGATTTTTCTGGCATTTTAGCTAGAAAAAGTACATTCCTAGGGAAACATGTATCAACTCTCTTTTTAAATACATTAATTCTAGGTCTTGTTCACACACTAGAATTGGGATTCATTTAATATGTCCATTATATATGTCATAGCTACAAGAAATGAAGCTTAAAATAGAAGACTGTATGCTACTGTCATTCAGACACTATATATGGTATTTAAGAATCACATCACAGGAAATCTGAACAAAAGGACAGAAGTGATGGTGGAAAAATAATGGTGTCACAAAAGATGCTTTGTGTCTGTAAAATGGGGAGGTATCGAGCTGTGCTGTTTAATATATTTGCGTATGTCTGTCTTCAATGCCATTATTTGGCATATATGGGAGCCCTGTGGGATTCGTGTTATTCATGTGATAAAGCTTAAAGGTGTGTTAGGTATGATTTCTTTTTCTATAATAGATAAATAGGTGGATTTAGACATTTATATGACTTTTTTTAAAGTACATGAAACCCCCCAATCCCACCCTATTCCTGTTAGCATTCACCACGCTTCATGAAGAGTGTTTATATAAGATGGGAAGCTGTTCATATCACTAATAGGAGACTCGTCCAATCACAAACAAGCAGTCTGGACATGAAATCGAATAGGTATTCTTTAACCACAAATCTCAATCTCAAACATCCTCCAACACGACCAGATGAATTGCATTTAGAACCAAACTTCACACACACACATTATCTGCCTCCCAGATCTGTTTTTTTTTTTATTATTATTTGTGTGCCTTATTTACGCATTACTCCAGCTGTCCTATAAGAATACAATAAATGTGGCCCGTGGTTTTGTGAGGCATGTATAACGCCAAAATGCAGCCCTCACACGGAGTACAGGTGCATACATTTTGCTGAGATCGTTTCTGCTCTACTGGTTTCAGCAACTTTCTTAGGCAATAGAAAAGTAGTGATTGACAAGATGGATCATTTAAAGAGCATTAAAAATAAAAAATTCTAACTTCTTTTGAACCAAATATGTTTCCTGAATTCGCTCTTAAAAGCACAGATGGATTTCGTTATTGCATGCACTTAAAAGAAAAGAGAAACAAATACTGATGGGGTTCTATGGCTCTGAAAGAATGTGAGAGAAAGAGAGAAAGAGAGAGTGAGATCAGGCAGTTTCACATAAAGGCCAAGATGTAAGAAGGTAGCTGGCGGTAAAACGGTGCGAGGAAAGTGTACTGGCTTTGCATGGGTACCTGAAAACACGCTCTAGAGGTCACTAGCACAAAAATGCTTGAGTTGGGTTTGACAGACAGATAGATCACTGCATATATGTTTCCATTTCTCCCTGAAGAAGATACTGCGGGCAGGCTGTGCAATTTATGACAACTCAAAGCCGAACTAGCAGGCTAAAGACCTGACTGACGACTTGAGTTCCTGTGGTAAATGTTTGTTTTCTATTTGGTTTTGAATACTGCAGACTCACATTATTGCTATATGTCGTTATTTGGAATGCTTCTGACGTATACCTGTGGCAAAACTACGCAACCAGAAATAGAGGTGATGTCAAATGGAGCAGTAAATAAAGAAGAAAAAGTGCAGAAAGATTCGAGGTTAGACGCAGGCAATGCCAATACACACCGAAAGGAAACGAAAACAAACATACATACAAAAAAAAAAGCAGCTCTGCATTTTGGCCCAAACATAACGTCAAAAAACACAACAAAAAAATCCCTAGCGTGGACAGACAGTTGTCACACGTACGCACTCTTTAAAAAGGGGGTGTTCAAATGTACAAAGAAAAAAGGAAAAAAAAATGCACGGTTGTGATATTGATCTGAGAAAACCCTGTTTTATTATAAAAAAATAAAGCATTTTTTTCAATATAGGGTGTGTTCACCCACCCACCACCATCCAACAGGCCATCTGATTATACATCCATCCCGTCACCTTTCTTTCTGTCATCCATCCATCCATCCTCCATCCATCCATCAATCACACTCAAATACACCTGAACAAAGCCAACAATCAGAGTTTAACAAGTGTGCAGGCTCCAGGCTGTGGCTTTGTCCTTCCTTTGCTTTATGCAATGTTACAGAGTGGTGTATGTGCATGTATGTGCAACCATTGGTTAAGGGTCTGAAGAAGTGAACGAAAGAAGGGGAAGCCACAGCTGGTCAGTAAGCCGAACAAACTTGTCGAGTAACTGCTACATTTCAGTAAAATCGAGCTTCCGGCCTGCGCCAGGTGAGCACTGGCCGAAAGCTAAATCGTAAAGGTCGTGTTACTACCTCTCCAGATGTGCAAACTGCAAGATTCTCTTTAAGTTGAACTTTAAACAGAAAACACTGGATGAATACCTAAATATATAATATATGTGATATTTAACACACACACACACATTATACATTCATACAAATATCTGACAGACACGCACACACATACTCAGTATGCACACATTCCCACACACCCTATCTGCTTGCACTGAGGCAAGATACAGACTATGCATTTCTATACATGTGCATGTACAAGAAAATACATATAACACATTAATATAAGTGAAAAGTGGATGTGTGTTTGTGTGCACACTTGTGCATACCAAATACATACATGCATGCACGCTCCACAAACATATGTATAAGACATCCTTGAAACCCCTTAACTGACAACCCCCCCCCCACCCCGACGAAGATTTCTGCATCCAGAGTCACTCACGTGCTTTTTTCAAGCTTCACACGCCATTCACTCGGACAGTCTCATGACCTTTCGCATCGAGCCCCACTTCTCTTTATTCAGGAAAATGGCAGTTGTTTCAACAGCACTGCCTACGCTACAATTAAAAAAGCTGCTGTTGCTGTCTAGGCCTTTACTGAGGAGGCTGAGCTCTGAGCGAAAAAAAAACAAAAAACAAAGTGCTTCCTCGGAACAAATGCTATTCTCCTGTATTCTCTGCTTACTGTTCCACCTCACGTTATCCTTTTACATTCATTCTTTCACAGATCAAGACCCCCCCCCCCCGGATTAGGGTGAACTGACTCTTCCACCGAACGCTACATTCTACATTCCACCATCACTCACATACAACATGCTGTACAGTACTGTGTTCATTTCAAGACGTATTATAATAATAATAATAATAATAATAATAATAATAATACACTAAATAAATTGATTAGACTATCTATCAGCTGGTGAGTGTGACAGGTGTGTTAAATGCTTTGATAACCTGTCCCTCCATCTCTTCTTCCTCAGGTGACTTTCTTTCACTTTTCATGTCTTCCTCTTCAATCCTAAACTCTTAACTAAAAAATAGAAAGCAAATGTCTCTGTTTATGCTAAAAATATTTCAACGATCCAAATGTATACATAGACAAAAATCCATCCTACATGACTGAACGTGACCTCTGATTGCAATTCATTCATCGAAAAAAAAAAGGAAATAAAAGCAAAAAAAAAAGTTTCGAAGGTGAAAATATAAAAGCAAACTCCGCTATCCATTTCAATTATTTTAGTTTCTTTACTAAAGAGCAACAACTGGCACCACTTTATGACATTGCTTGATCTCTCTCATTCATCTTATATAGTTTAGCATTTGGTTGATCTTTCTGCTAAAAGTAGAATACAAAAGGTGATAAAACCACCAAGAACCTAAACCATCCATTTTATTTGTGATGGACTTCAGATTGTCTGTTGTCTATGTCTAAATGTCAGATAACACTGCTTGAGCAGGATGGATGACATTATGTAAACTCTTGCAGCCAGTGGAGGAGCGGTTTCCGTCCTGCCTCCCTGAGCAATGTCACCCCATGCTGAACCTTCTTTTTTAAGCTCACACATGCATGGAGCTGGGACTGGGACTACTTCACCATAAGCATCAATTGCTGCTTTAGCAGGTGTCATTTAATCCCCCCCCCCTCCAATCTTTTTTAAATATCAAAATATTCAGATTTGTGAATATCCAAATTTGAGACACTGCAAGCATACCCAGACCCATTCACTTCCCCTGTTAAACAAGTGCTTCATGGGCTTCATTTGCATATGAACTTATATTAGCTATTATATTTCATGTTTCAATCAAAGCCTGTCATCTCAGATTTACCCCCTTTTTTATTTTAAAGCCAACAAAACCACTATTCATTAATTTAAAATATATTTTTGTTAAGTTTAGGGTGACGTGAAATCCTCTTATATGTCATAATAGGATGTAAGGAGCTAAAGCTGAGATCACACATTTTGTAACCCAGAGGTCTCAGAAATCCCACATGAACAACTTTGTCGTCCCGAACAAAAATCCTTTGCGCTAATTGGTTGTATATATTCAATGCACCTATTCAGTTATATCACTACTCATACGCTGATGCGTATACGCTGAATTGATTTAGCCTACAGTACAATAATCTGGATAAAAACATTTAGAGAATTCAATTTTGAAATTATAAAAAAAGCAATATTCTGAAAAAAAAAAGAAAGAAAGAACATTGAGGGTTATTTTTTCATTCAATTCAAATAAAACAACAAACGAGTCCAAATCGGCTTTCATTTGCCAATATTCGATCTGCCTTCAATGCTGATTTTGACCTCCTGAGAGATAAATGAAGACCTGGGAAGAGTTGAGGGTGGTTCCTCTTCAGGCTTCTCGACTTTACGACCTTCTGGGGCTGACCATCTCCGCTTTCGGCCTGCAGGTTTACTGATAGATTCTGAGGATAGTGGGATTTTCCAGGCTCCTTTCTCACAGACACCTAGTTCTCCATTTTCTTTGCTTGTCTGGGAGCTCACACCTCCCTGTCTGCCACACTGGGCCAGTCCATTCTCCTGCTCTGTGTGCCGTGCTGCCCTGCGTGTCACTCCTGAGGGTGCTTTAAAAGGTGGTTTAAGAGGTGGCCCGAGACTGGTAGCATCTGAAATCTGCCCCTGGTTCTTTTTTAAAGAGCCATTTTTCAAGTTCTTGAGAGTGAGGGAAATGCAAACATCGCCCACCGCTAGCCGAGCGCAAGGCAGTTCCAACAGCTGAGTGGTCCGGTCCGGACAGCAAGATGACCAGCCCTGACCGAACACAAAGAATGGGTACTCCACCAGCACCTCTACGTTCACCTGAGAGGAAGGAAACAGAAGTCAATAATGACAGATGTCGTTTACACAGTGCAAGATGTCATGAATTAATTGATTTGGTGTATTGTATTCAGCCTCATTGTTGAGTTGGCAGACTTTCTGTTTGAGTGGGAGACCAGAATCATAATTCACAGACAAATGAAACAGATTTTTCTCACAGCCCCCTCACTGCAGAACAGAAGGGAGATGAACTGAGGGATGACTCAATTCTGCCTTAGGATCCCACACAAATAGTACAAAACAAGAGACTGCACGGAAACTGGCAAAATTACGAACGTAGCAAACATGTTGAACAATTCATCCCTGACAATACAAAAATTAATAGTGGAAAATACTCAACTATTCAGTGCATGAAATTTATAATTTAGAATCGGGTTGACTAAAAAAATTTTGGTCATTATAGAAATTAGGGGGTGTCCGCAAATAACAATTTACAAAGTCCAATCAGAATGGCCTTGTCTTGGCAATAGTCGACTGATAGTCTTCCTTGTAACATTTCGAAGCCATAATTTACAGAACATCATTTAAAGATATCGAGAAAAGTGTATAAAAACATATTGGATCTATAAAACTAAAAAAACATTGGATTTTTTTGCACATGTAAAATATTTGTCAAAAGCTTAGTTTTCACATTTTTATTTAAAGCATTATCATAATACGCTGTATATTAACTTATTGGGAGAAAACCAGTGGTTCTATGTAAAATCAGACATTGAGCACTCCTTTATATAAGCAAAATAGCCTGATCCTCATTTCATTACACTTTTGGGAAAATTTGAATGTGAGATTGGAAGTCGAATCAGACTCCTCCTATCGAAGCATCGATTCGAGGTCACCCCTCGAAATTATTGCAAAAGATGTTAACAAGCACATTTTGTAAAAGATTAGACTGAAGCCATTAGAGCCATCTATGCAAGCTGTCTATAATGCAAGATACAACAGTCTACCAGGTTTAAACAAAGAGCAAACCCACCTGTGAACGATGCTCTCCCACTGCAAATTGGATAATAGCAGAGTTAGGTGTATGGCTGCTGTCGATGCGCTCCACAGTACTAGAGTCAATCTTCAATTCACTGCTGATTTCTGCACTCTGAAGGAAGTCCTCTGTTTTTAGGTCCTCTACGCGTTTCAGCTCCCCATCAGCTAGTTGAATGATGGAACCCTTGGTAAAATAGGGTGGTAGAGAAGGAGTGGAAGGAATAGGCGGAGTAGCTGGCAGGCTAGCACAAGTTGGCAGGATAGGCAAGTGCAGTTGGGCCTGAACCACAGCACCTGTCTGGTGGGGGTAGGAGGCTGGTGTCTCAAAGGACTCGCCTTTGGGTGCTGCTGAGGTCACAAATGAATGGGGCAGTGCTGCAGCGAAAATTGGTGCTGTAGACGTGGCGGGAGCTTCTGCTCCACTTACCGGGATAATAACAGGCTGGGTTCCTGGGATAAGCAAGTGTGGAGGCAGGCTGGTGTGGTAACTGAAAGACTGTGGCTGCCCTGCACCTGCAATGTACCCAATAATTGGCTGATGGGCATGGTAGAAGTTGGTGGACGTGAGGCCAAGGGACAGTGGCTCAGTTGCACTATGTGTGGTGTGGATAACTGCATGGGGTGATAGTGTAGTAACTGCTGCCTTTAGACCATCCACAGGTAAAGAGGGAGGTGGAAATGGAAGTGACGTACTGGAAGGAGTGCGGGAAACTGGTTTGCCTGCGCAGATACCTCCTTTTTCAACTGGGGCCAGAGGGGGAGGCAGTTTGTCTAGATTTCCCCCTGGATCAGCACTGCTGTGGTTGTGACTGTTGGGAACTAAAACTAAAGAGTTCCTCAAATTGGTGTTTTCCTGTGCATACTCTGGTGGAAACGTCATGTGCCGGGTGTCATAGTGGTCTCGCTGGTGGATGTGGTGGTGCTGGGTGGATAAAGACCCTTTTGCTAAGCTGCTGACCTTGGATTCTGAAGGCTGGGTAAAGCGACGGCCCCTTTCCTGCTCACCGTTTAGCATCTCCCTAGGTCTGCCATCTTCCTTTTTAAGCATGGGTGTTTCGGAGTAGTGAAGTAGGAGCTGAGAGGACCCACTTAGAGCTAGTGACTGTTGTAGGTGAAGAGGAAGATGGCTTTGGGGTGAGGATGCAGTACAAGGCACTACACTGAGTTGGGAACTGGAAATTTGAACAAATTGGGTGGAATGGGGTTGAGGTATGCAGTCTGAAGTGGAAATGACTGGATCTGGTTTGGATGCTAGAGAATTTATAGTGCCAGAGTAGGCTTCAGTGTGTCGATGGGAGGACGTGGTGGTGGTGGCTGCAGGGGGCACAAGGGGAGAAATATAGCTAGCATAGGGAGATGCATATGGGGGGCTGATAAAGTGCAAGTTGGGTGGCATGGGAGAGTACTGGATGGTGCCCGCCTGTTGAGAAAGTGGTGAAGTACACACCGTGGGTATTGTAGATGCTGCAGTTAGTAGTGCACGAGTGGACTCGACAGTGGACACTGTTGGTTTAGATTGAGGACCGCCGGCTTCGGCTGAGCTGCTGGTGCGCTGCTTGTTGCTCTCATGGCTGCTGGCCATGCTGGCAAGCCAAGCAAGGTTCCCTCCTCGCTGGCTCTCGCTGGCAGGCGCCATTACCATAGGCCTATCCTCAGAGGGAAGGGTACATGCTGGAATTTCCCGTTTCTTTGGGGGCAAACACTCATTGCTTCGTTCATGGTTCGACTTCATGATGAATGTATCCTGCTGTATCTCTTCAAGTTGGTTTCTTTTTGCTTTATCTGTCTTTAACACTCTTTTCCTCTGCACTTCTCTCTTATATTCTGCTTATGCCACCTGCTGAAAGGCTGGTGTTATGGTGTAGAGAGAAGACTGAGGTGATGGGAGCTTTTTTCCTGTGCTTAAGGCTGGATGGACACTGATCTCAATCGAAAGCAACAGAACACATGCCTGCTGAGAGAGAGCGCTTGCGACGATTCATGCGGAATCATTTCTCTCTGACAGCAAGCCTCCAGACTGCAGCAGAAACCTGAAACACAAGAAAAGATATACATTTACACTTTAGGTACTCATGGGAACTTAATGGGGTCTCCATAATTGCTAAATGCCATCAATGTAAATGTCAACTTTTTTCTGGAAAATTACAACTTTATGGCTTATGTGTATCAATTTATTTAAACAGTCATTGTGCTTTGATTTAGTTGGAAAAAAAGGGAATAATATCTCTACCATATGCACACACTCTACATGTCAGAGGGCACCCCCTGCAGGAATAAATGGAGCACTCAAATGGCAATATCATACCTCCTCCTCCCTCTGTCTATCTCTCAACAACCATACACCATCATACACATATGCAGAACCAACATACAATACTGAATTCTATCCAATTCATAATTCATACATGCTAATAAAAAACAAACTAATTTGGAACAACCTTCACAAGGTGAACACCGTATGCTGTCGCTAATTTGATGGCAGAACAGCCTGCATGTGTTTGTTCCCATCCAATGAGCTAGAGAACATGCAGATCAACGACATAATGAGCCTTTGATCTTTTTCTAGACATACAGCTTGTTTAGAATTCTCCCCTGTGCTCCACTGATTGCTCCTACTCCGCTCTATTCGCTTTGTCCAGCAACGCCTGGAGAGCTGATCTGCATTTCAAATAGGGAGTTGATGATTTAAGACGTGTCACAGTGCAACAAAAGACCGTGAACACTGTCTGAGGCATCATATCATGTAAGCAATCTCAGACCCATCCTATACGCACCTTTTTCTAGCAGAAACAACTGGGAAAACGATGTTGTGGCATTCTGCACCCCAAAGGGTTTACTGTAACACTAAAAAGTGTTCATGAATTTGTCAGTGGCTTCAAAATGTCAGTGTCAAAATTTATAATTAATTACAAAAGTTATAATTAATAGTGATAAGGGTTGCAAAATTTCGGGAATATTTAAGACTGGACACTTTCTAAAGAAATTAATGGGTATAAACTGTGAATTGACAAAATTGCAGGTTAGCCAATAACAGGAAGATTAAATTTAGTTAAAAAAAAATCTTGCTAAATAATCTTGGTTAAAACAACCAGATTTTATGCAATTTCTGTTGAATTTCTACCCTGCACCTCATCAATCACATGCACACAGCCCACTTACTGCAGGGTTATTGAGGTCACATCCCCTATATATGCGGGTTTTATGCCTTCGTTCACAAGAAACTTCATCCCTGCACCGAACCGCTCCATGCATGCGCGTCGCCTGTCAGGATTAGGACTCACTAGATACTTACTACTGCTTGTAGTTCCGCCAAGCTAGCATCCATTTTTATAGATGTAAAATTTAAAGTCCTGGTTTGACTCGTATGAATGGTGTTCATTAAGACATGGTTTTCCATGGCACATGTGTGAGAACTTGAGTGGCATGAAAAGAGTGTTTAGCTTAAACGAGCTGGACACAGTCGGGATAAACTGAAATGCCAAGGGTTATACAAAAAACAAATTCTAGATATAAAAACATTGCCATTGGTGGGGAAGATTTCACACAAGCCAAATCATGGTGAAACTTAAGGAGTACTCAATTCTTTGGGATCATTGTGAAAAGTTCAGAGTTATACCAAAGGAATTGAACCTGTTGAAGACCTGTTAGACAAATAGGTGTGATAATATGAGTCATAAATACGCCATAATAATACGTCTTATAGAACCACTACTAATCAACCCAATATACTGTAAGTATGGGAAAAAAAAAACAGGAGTCATTGCAAAACAATTAGCAAACAACAAAACAAAAATTGTTTTGTATACACTGCATACAAAAAAACTCATCAATGAGACCCTGGGACATTAACACCCATATGAGGATCTTCCCCAAACCATTGCTACAACGGTGGAAACACACAATTGCCTGGAATGGCTTTGTATTGTGTAGTCATAAAAAACAACGATAGCAGTTACACTGAAAAAAGTTGCAGGTCAACAAACTGCAACTTGTTCATCACCGTTTGTAAGCCCCATGTAAAACACCTTGACTAAATAAAAAACACAGAGTCACTGTTTAAAAGCATTAAGACAAATCCAAACTCTTTCGGAAAAATATAATCTAGTAAAAAGAAACAAAAAAGATTTAGCTCTTCCTGTTTGGAGATCTTCTGACTTAAATTCCAGTGGGAGGATTTGGAAATTGTGAGTGTATCATAGAGATGCTTGTAACTTTCTGGAAGTGAAGATAATTTGCCAAAGGGAGTGGAAGCATAATGCTGTGAAAACAAACTATTTCTTATCATAGACGTCTCCAAATCTTCAAAAATAATTGCCAATGACAGCAAGTACAAAAACAACAAAAAAATAAGGTGACAATAACTTCTCTTAATAGGTGACAATATCCTCTCTCCATGAATTAATAGCAGAAATTAGAAAAGAAGAAAAAAATACTTGATGCATATCATGCAGGTAAATTCATGTGACCAGGAACCAAATCACATTTGGGGACAATCCACAGCTATACTATTCGATTTTTCCTTCTTAGTTTTTTTTTTTTGTGTTCTGTCCAGATAATTTTTTCCAGGCTGCTTACTTCAGTAATATTTACATTATATGGACAAAAGTATTGTGACACCAGATTTTTCCTACCATTTGCAATTCTTGTCCAAACTCTGGCTACAAAGTTGGAGGCACACGATTGTATAGAAAGCCTCTGGATATTTTCCCTTCAAACCAACTAGAACATCCAAACTTGCTCCAGTATGACAATGCTCCTGTGCACACAGCCAGCCACATGAAGATATGCTTTACATTAGGGATATGCATCTCCATAACTGAGGCTGATGTGACTGGCATCTCGATGCATACAATACAATAAAGATTCTTATGAAGCAGCTACCGATGCGATTCACCCCAATTACGATGCATTGCGATCTTCATTTTTGATTCAACACAATGCGATTTAATGCAATACAATGAAATGGAAAAATTTTATGCTATGCAAATCAATATGGTACAGAGAGTTTACTTTTATTTCTTTGGTTTAGAAAGAGAGCAAATTATCAATTTAATTAAGTGCTTTCTGAATCCATAACACATGGCCTTTTCTCAAACAAGCGTTTGGTTTTTCCTGTTCTGTCTCCAGGAAGATGCAGCTCTACCTCTGCCATGTTAATCTGTATTCTAACATCTTTTAGTAGTGTTGTGATACGTCATATTCAGGTAGCAGCAGTGGTGCTGAGAGAACGCGCTCGAGAAACGGTTTAGTGAGGAGAAATCAATCCACATATAAAATATACTTACTTACTTTCTAAATAATAAAAGTATAGCACATCTACTAATAATTATATAACAATATATCAGGTTTCTACCGATGCAAATCTGTGAAAAAAAAAAAAAAAAAAAAAGATGCTTTGCGATATAAAGTTATTGTATCCGATGCACAATTTTTTTAAATCGATGCATCACATGCTGACGCACCGATGCAAATCTGTAAATCTTACAGTACCATCCCATGGGATCCTGATATAGACCTCAACCCTATTAAAAACCTTTGGGATTAATTGGAATGCTGACTGCACCCCAGGCCTCCACATCTAAATAAATACCTGACTTTACTAACACCCTTATGGCTGAATGATCACAAATCTCTACAAAAACACTTAAAAATCTAGTGGAACATCCTTCCAGTAAAGTGGAGGTTAGCAGCAAATAGGAACTAAATGTAGTATGACATGTTCAAAAAACAGATACAGGTCAGGTGTCTACAAACGTTCATCCATCTAGTGTACGTGCTAACATGATCAGTAATTGGAGAATGAAGGATATGGCATAGCTCTGTGTCAATTCTACTGATCTGTATTTTTAAAAAACTTACATACTTCTGCAATAACTTATTCCACCAATGGTGTTCATGAAAAATCTAGCATTAAAAAATGTTTTTAAAAAAACCTGTTATAAGCTTAAAATATAACTGCTTGCAAAAAAACAAAAAAACCCTCACTTTTGGTTTTAACAGAAGGTGCTTTCCTTCTTTCCAAATCTGTCTTCTTCTCGCCTTTACTCCTTCTCATTCCTTTTTTAGTGTTATCATTATCTTTCACTGAAGTCACAAGGAAAGTATTTGCTGGTGTAAAGGAATGGTTCTCAGCTCTCCTGTTATTCGTGCACGTCGCACACCACAGTGTGGTGGAGTGGTTTTCCCTGCTCTAACACACACATGATGTGCTGATGAACTCATCAGCTAATTAGCATCTATCCGAGAGCTAAATCGGATGTGTGGGAGACTCGGTAACAAACAGCCGAGTGGGGCACAGGCTTTCAAATGGAGAACTACTGATGTAATTATGTGATATGCAACCTAAACTGCGTTGGCAGCACAGTACATTTAAATCACTGGGGTTATTTCTGTTTTGTTTTGTTTTTTTGCTTCATACATTCCATTAGCAGTTCTTAATTGCTCGGTCCTGAATGAGTGTATTTAGCATCATTAAGTTCAAATGCTTCTATTTTAATTGGACAAGTTTGTGGACACCTGACCACTTTTCTCTTCATTTGCTGTTAAAATAACCTCCACTCTTCTGGGAAGATGTTCCACTAGATTTTGAAGTGCGCCTGTGGAGATTTGTGCTCATTCAGCTACAAGTGTGTTAGTAAAGTCAGGTACTGATGTACATGAAGTGAGGAGGCCTGGGGTGCAGTCAGCATTTCAATTCACCCCAAAGGTATAGGAGCTGGTAACTCAGTGGGTAATACTCTGGGGGCACTGTCATGGCTACCCTGCACTTTGACCACAGCTTCTTAATAATCGCTCAAATATGCGGAAAAAATTATTTGACTGTGCTGTAAAATACATGTGACACAAAAAGGCTCTTCTTCTAAGGTGTTCAATAGAGTTGAGGTCAGAGCTCTATAGCAGGCCACTCAAGATCTTCCACTACAACCCATGCTGGCTTTGTGCACAGGGGCATTGTCATGCTGAAACAGATTTGGGTCTCCTAGTTGAAGTGAGGGGGGGAAATGTTAATGCTACCACATCCAAAGACATCTTATACAATTGTGTGCCTTCAACTTTGTGGTACCAGTATTGGGAAAAACCACATATAGATAAAAACATCAGGAGTCCCAATACTTTTGCCCAAATAGTGTATATCTGAATCAATAATCAAATGATATGGCAGGGAGACACGTAACTATATAAAATTTTGAGTTTTGAGCTTAACTTAGATAGAATGCTCAGTTTTTAATGTAAAGCAGGAATTATGAGTTTAGTCCAATATTTCTATAGAAATGATTATGCAAACTAGGTCAGTTCAAGCAACTTGCATTCGGCCTTACTTCCCTTTTTTCCAGACCATCCCCTGTTATAACATGAACACACCATGAATATTAATACACTACAACACTTGCATTAACCTCTGTATGTTTGAGTCAAATACATTAACAGTATATTTGACTATATAACAAATAATTCAAGTACCGTAATTTCCGGACTATAAAGCGCACCCAAATATAAGCCGCACCCACTGAATTTGACAAAGATTTTTATTTTAAACATAAATAAGCCGCACCTGTCTATAAGCCGCAGACATGTCTACACTGAAACTAATGAACTTTACACAGGCTTTAACAAAAGACAGTGTCTGTTACACAGTGTAACGGGTGAAATATGTTGTGGCTCCTTTAAGAGCAGAGTGCCATTTTGGGAATAGCCTGCCGCCGCATTTTTTCCGGTGTTACTGCATGTGTGCAAGGCCGAGGAATATGTCCTTATTATTTTCTGATGCTCATTTCAAAATTTCTTTGACTAACCCGTAACGCTGTTGCCAAGAAAAATAAAAAAGCACGAGTTTTGGAAACCTGTCTGTGCTTTTATGATTTCTGTTGCAACTGGAGTTAGCAAGCTCTCCCTTCACCCAGACTCAACGCGTTACAACGGCTTGTATCTAAACAGTAGCCGACCAAGAAAGTCATTGTTCACTGTCTTCCTCCTTCCTTTCACAACAAATTCTTGAGAGTTTATCTTTTGGCATCATCGTGCGTTTTAAAAATCACCACCGATGGAAGTTTTTTCTTCCGATGCCGTGCAGCTCAGAACACAGGTGAAGTGCGTTTTTTCGTTTCTGTTTCGAAAATTTCATTGGTCTAATGTTATGTCGCTCAGTTTTTTGGCTTGAAGTTTGTGATACCGGGAAAAACCCAAGAAAAAATCCATAAATTAGCTGCTTCGTTGTTTTAGCCAAGGGGTTCAAAAACGTGGGAAAAAAAGGAGCGGCTTATAGTCCGAAAAATACGGTACATAAAAAATTCTATACCATTGATGGCACCTTAATAACAATAAAACATGATGGTGATTGTTAACTGGTACAATTACTACATTTTAACATCCAGATTTTTCTATGAATTATTATTTAACATGAGATGACACTTAAAGTCTGCATTAAATTAAACCTAAAGTGGCTTGTATAAATGTATTAGCTTTATTAGTATCTAAATAGTGAAAAAGAATGAGAATTGTTTGCTGTCATATAAGTGGAATAACACACTGTGGGGCATGCTGCTATATTAAAAGAATCAACAAACAGAGTAACTGTGGTTTTGCTATATCACATCATCTCAGCATGAATTATTTTACTATTGCATCATGGTCCAGTGTTATTCCTTGCATGTTAATAAGTGATCATAAATAAAGGTTCAACTTTACTTAAGTGGAAGTGGTAGCCCAGTGGGTAAAATGTTGGATCAGACAGTCATAAATTCAAATGTCAACACCACCAAGTTGCAAATGCTGGGCACCTGAGCAAGGCCCTTAACTGCTCAGTTGTATAAATGAGATAAATGTAAAATGCCAAATGGCATAAATGTCACTCTTTCTAGTCTTGATTCTTTGACGTATATTTTAGGCTTGGGCTTTGTAAATCACTCCCAGAAAGAAGTCAATTCACAGAGAGACATTTTGAAACAGTTATACAGCATTTGCTTAAAAACACCCCTTCAAAAAACTGACATGGAAAGCTGATTTGCTGAAACACTCTCTGGAAATTTTTCTTCTTTTGGAGCGCAGACACGAGGGGAGTGCCTTGACTGTTTATTATGGGATGTCTGATGCTACCAGTCTGCCGGTAATGATTAATAAGCTGCTGCGTATAACTAGAATTAAAAAAAATATGGCTCTGGGCGCTCCTCAAGCCGAACGGCATACCGGGGAAAGCCTAATCTTCCACCGTGGCAGCCTCTCTGCTTTATCCCTCTGGATTACTCGGGAGAGAAAGAGAACTGCGGCTTGGTATGTTCTTCTACTACAGAGACAGCACAGCACGCACACTGCACCCGAGCAGAGAGGAAGGGAGGGAGGGAGGGAGGGAACAGAGTGGAGCAGCTTCTACTGACCTACATTAGAAGAAACACTACTCACCACGCACAGATTAACAAAGACACACAATCACACACTCTCTCACACACTCTCTCACACACTCTCTCACACACTCTCTCACACACTCTCTCACACACTCTCTCACACACTCTCTCACACACTCTCTCACACACACCACAAGGACACACAGTGAAAGACGAGTAGTAAAGAGGTTTGTATTGTGCAAGCACATACTTGTAAGCAGGCACACACACACACACACACACACACACACACACACACACACACACACACACACACACACACACACACACACACACACACAGCCACTGTAAAAGAAGAACTCGGGGCGCGAGACGACCATTTGTTGGATCTTGCTCGGCACACAGGCTCCACAAAGCACAGAGAGTATCAGATGTCTGGAAATCTAAACTTATTGTCCTCCATCAGGTCTATGAGTTATAACTCAAGGTTCCTGGGCTACAGAGAGTTTCAAAGCAGAATCAGTGTCATTTATCACATATTTACAATCGGCTTAATCATATGTACAACCTTTTGAAACATTTATACTACTGTCATTAGGGAATTGGAAAATAAATAATTCCTAAATGCAATGACATGCTTTTAATTGTGTTTGATGGAAAAGGTATGAATGAATAAATTGTCCTAAAGTATTCTTAAGCAGTAAGATACAGAACAATAGATAACAATAGATAGATGCATAACATTAGAAATAAATCAACATTGTGTTGGAAAGTGGCAAAAAAGTGGAAAATCTGAGGTAAATGAACACCTACAGTTCATCTGATGAAATCTCAATATGGAAAATAGAAATAAAGATTTATATATAAATTACTTTTTAAGCACACCTAAGCCTGAACCAGAGTCCAAATGACCACACGTAACCACATCTTTAGTAACAACATGATCCTGGTCCTACTGTACACCATGGATAGGATTGCAGTCCATTATAGTGCACATATAGATATTATATATGTGTCTAACCCAACTACCAGCATGTGTACTATATGACCAAAAGTATATCGTTCTGGACAATTATTGTGTAAATAATAGTATTATTCTATTTAATCAATTAAATTATTGTGTACATAATTCATTGTATTTCACAGATTATCTATTATTATATCTCAGATTATCTATTATTATTATATAATATTTATTATATACACTGTGTATAATTATTGTACAGTTGTACAAATCCCATATAGATGCATTGTACATATCCCATATTGTAAATTTTTATGTCCCACCTTCTCTATACATATTGTGCATTACACATATCCTGAACTAATATACCCTCTAAAGAGTTGTTATATTATATTTTATATATAGTTTTAGTTTAGATAGATAGATAGATAGATAGATAGATAGATAGATAGATAGATAGATAGATAGATAGATAGATAGATAGATAGATAGATAGATAGATAGATAGAAAGAAAACACCTGGCAAGTTGTGGTTTCTCCCCAAAACTGATGCCACAAATTTAAAAGAATAAAGTTGTCCAAAATGTTTTTGTATGCTATAGTTATAAAATTCTCCATCACTGGAAATATAGGCCCTAGCCCAAACCTGTTTCCCATGCTGCATACACTCGTACACTTCCAAAACTGAAAAGGATCATTCTGAGCGTTCTGCAAACCCTGACCTCAAACCCTCTTTAAACCTTTGGAATAAAGTAAAATGGTGCACCAAAACTTTTGGCTTTTGACATCAGGGTCTCAACCTAATGCTTTCGTGGCTGACCTAGCAGAATTTCTTTGGATATTGGATTTGGTTGTCGACACATAAATTTGAAGGAATGGTAAATTTGGTGGTTGGGAGGAAGTTGGAAGCCCAGAGGAAACCCACGCAGACGTAATAAGAACGTGCGAAATTCCAGACAGACCGTAACCCGAGCTTCAAACTGCGAACCCTGGAAGGAAGACACTCTCTTTACCAAGGCGCCACCCCAGTGCCATAATTTCCTATTACCCAGTCAAGACTCATCACCGATGCTTCCTAGATAGATTGTGAATCTCCAAACAGTACCTGTGCTGGTTATGCAACAATACAACTTTTCACTGTTCAAACCAGGTCAATGCTGACTTATTGAAGGTCCTGATCAATCATCTCCTGCACAGTCTAAGCAACAGGTCAAGGCAAACATCACCAACTCTTCTTGCCTGTTCAGCTTAAAAATATGATTAAAAAAAAGATAGAGAAAATGGCTGCTAGGGAAACACAGCATAATTGATTAAAAGTGAGTATGCTTTAAGAAGCACCTGGTTCCACAACTCCAAATGACTTATACAGACAGTAGAAAGGTCATTATTCATAATCACACAGTCCAGTGCTCATGATATTTCTCACTCTCTGGTGTTTGTAAAGTTTTCATGATTTACAATCATAATCTTAGTGTCACCCAAATGAGGATGGTACTTTTTAGTCTGCTTCCTCTCAAGTTTCCTTCTAAGGCTTGCTCATTGGTGGTAAATACACACACATTTAAATATAAGTGAATTTTGTTCTATAATTTTTACATTCTGCAAAAGCTGCTCTGAGACAATGTCCATTGTAAAAACCGCTACAGAATTAAAACTGAATTGAATAGAACTTTTTTTTTTTTTAGACCAGCATGTTTCACATGCCCTTCCTTCATTTGGCACATTTCCAATGTCCACTTAAGTAGACTAAAGAAACTGCCACAACGAACCACAGCACTGGTAGAAAGTTTCTGAAAAGAATCAAACGCCGCGTTCCACGATTTTTTAAGTGCTCAGGCAAAAATCCATCCCAGAGCAGTCAGCGTGAAGATTTACAGGTCAACATGGAACCCTGCGAGCCTGAGAAATCCTTAAAATGTATAAGCGGTATGCAGGCAAATATGCGAACAATGCTGTTCCAATGCTTGTATACACACTCAGAGCATGATGCGGGGCCAAGTTTGCACGGCAACAATTCACAGAAACACTGATTTTGTTGAATAAATAAAAAAGCACTGTATACTGTGTTTGTGTGTATTAGGAGCAAACATCTACATTGGGGAAAAAAAGGACGTGTTGATATTTATTAAAGCATTCATATATTTAATAGGTCAATTACTTATTTCTTTGAATAGCATTATAGTTATTTCATGATGGCACAGCTTTACAGCTTCACCGAGATTCCTGGTAGAATCTTAGGGCTCAGATTACTGTCTGTGAGGAGTTTCATGTCATTCTCAGGTCTGTGTGGGTTTCCTCTGGGTTCTCTGGATTCCTCCCACCTCCCAGAAACAAGTAGCTATAACGATGGCATGAACATTGTGCCCTGCGCTGTACTGGCATCTTATCCAGGGTGTGTTCCCGCCTCTCGTACCATATTCCAGAATTAGTCTACGGCATGACCAATGAACATTACCGCGTCCTGTGCATAGCCAACTCATGGAAAGTTTAATTTCGAATGAACTTTTGACATTTTCTGCCCCTTCATCACTTACAACTAGTCATATCCAGAAATACCACAGACAGACAGACATTTGTCTAACGCGTCTCTTAATGCATTACCCCTGTGAACGAGACCCTGCGGTGCTGCACCGCTGCTGTTGAAACGAACCTCTACCACTTTAAGAGGTGGGTAGCAAGCCTGGCCTCTTCCTAGCTTTCCAATCATTCAGAGCCTGAGCGCCAGGTCCTCGGAAAATCCACCACCAAAAAGCAGGCAAGGGGAAAGACCTGAACAGAAAGGGAGCACTCTTTAGAGACTCTGGGCTTTAGAGCGGCTGCATGACTTGCACTTTTATGTCCGTGCTGGAAAGGAAAGTCCCGGGGCTAGTTAAAAAAAGACAGCTACTCGTAAAGGACAAGCGAGAGAAAAAGAGACTAATGGATAAACGCACACTTTGTGCTGGTGTAATAGGAGACAGGGAGCATGAGCAGGAACACGGTCGAGCCAGAAAACAGGTCAAGTCTTACCTCAGAACTCCTTTTTCACTTTTCTTAAAGTGGAGAACAATTCTTTCTGCAATTCTTCCAGGCTTCCTAGGCTGCCTATTCCTTTCCTTGCTCCTCTCCTCTCCGTGCCCTGTGAGTGAGTGTGTGCGTGTGCGTGTTTAGTTCGACAACAGGGCTACGCTCAGCCATCCAGGCCCTGAGTGTCACACACAGGCAGCCCTGAGCCGGCTCCCTGCTGCCCGCCTGCATGTAGCGCACCAGTGTGTTATGCAAGGGCCTAACTCCCCTCTCTCTATCACACCCCCTCTCTCTATCACACTCCCTCTCTCGCTCTCTCTCTCACACACATACACACACAAATACACACACACACATACTCATGCTCGCTAACTCACTCACTCAGTCAGCTCCTCCCATGCCTCGCCTCACTGCCCTCCACTGACTCTATCAGGTATTCATTCAAAAAAAAAAAAAAAAAAAAAAAAAAACACGCCAGCTGGCACCAATCCCAGACTCCACTCACACGAAGCAGGAGGGAGCAGAGAGGAAGGGGGAATCACAGATAGACAACCAACATAAGGCTAAGAAAAGAAAGGCTACTGATAATGATAAAAAAGACAATAGGAGTGATAATAGGAGATATTTAAACTTAAACACCTCATAGGAGAAAATGCTGCACTTAACCTCAAAGTCTTTAATTCACAACAAGCCAAGACATATCAAGATCAGCTCATATAAGTCACCCGAATGTTCATTTCTACCTCCAACACTCAGGACGTTTACTGATTAATCGGTTCCCTTGGTGGCTATGTTTCCAGGTAAACTTGATATATAGGTCACCTTGTGTATGAACAATTATTTACTCTAGGCTATCAATTTGTCATCTCCCTCCCTCCCTATCCACCCTATCCATCAAACAAAAGCAACCACAGAACCAGCCTGCACTTACACCGATCAGGCATAACATTATGATCACTGATCAGGCATTACACCGGCCTAATATAGTGTTGGTCCCCAAAACAGTTCTGACTCGTCGAGCATTAACAGCGTTAACATCTTCAGCAATTTGAGCTACAGAGGATCATCTGTTGAATCAAACCACACGGCCGTCGTTTGCTCCCCACATGCATCGGGTGAGCCTTGGCTGCCCATGACACTCTTCACAACCAGGAACATGCCGCAAGAGCTGCAGATGACCCAGTCATCGAGTCATCACAATTTGCCCCCTTGTGCAACTCACACAAATCCTTACACTTGTCCATTATTCCTGCTCCTAACACATCAACTTTGAGGACAAAATGTTGACATGCTGTTAGTATATCCCACCCACTAACAGGTGTCATGATGAAGAGGTAATCAATTATTCACTCATGTAATGAGTAATGTAATTATGTCATAATGTTATGCCTAATCAGTATATCCAAGTCAAGATACCTACCGGTAGTCAAGGTGAAAGAATGAATCATGATAGCAATAAATATCAGCTAGACACAAATGTCTTGGCAATAAAGCCATTAGCAGCATTGCGAGTCCTGACATATGCCTAATTACAGCAGCAACAAGAACTCACGCCGCTCGAGAACATGATAAAATAGTTAAAGGCCAACCGTTGAACTGGAAGTGTAAACTAATCAGCGTTGATTCAAATAAATAAATAAAGACTTTTTATTGGTACAGCCTGATGCAAACATACCTCTCAGTGCTAATGGCCACACATAGTTCAAAAGTTTCACGGTTACTTTCAGAAAACTAATGTAGGGATTTGTGTCATTGTGGTGACCGTGTGGATTTCCTCTGGGTTTTCTGGTGTCCTTCCACCTCCCAAAAATGTGCATTGTGCCCTGCGCTGGACTGGCATCTCATCCAGGGTGTGTTCTTGCCTCACGCCCCGGATTCCAGGGTCTAGCATAACCCATGCACATTACGGAATTCTGTGCATGACATACCATAATTAGTAAGACTCTATATTCATATATACCACAGGCATACACAGACATTTGACTAATTGGTCTCTAAACTCTACCTTCCCTTGTCACTTGGGTGTTTTCATCAAGGCTACATATCATTACACATCATCATGCTTTATATCATTAGTCAGGACAATTTGCATGCTAGTGTAGCATTAAAAATGATTAAAGGCTAATAAGGACCAAGTGAATTTTAGCTTCTACATAAAGGTTTTAAAAGGTGTACCCTTGAAGATACCAGTCTTGTGACAAGGAGATACAAAATATAAGACATCACAGTCCTGGTTCCCCTAGCTACACTCTAAAGCTAAGTCAGCGGACCTCATTAACGACGCACCGATAATTAAGACATGACTTCCACGCTCTAGCACCAGTGTGTGCTATAGATATACCCAGTAGACACAAGTTTCCCTGACAGAGTAAGCAATCTGCTCCTCACCAGAGTTAAGAGCTCTCCGAGAGCTCTTTCTCTTTAAAAGAGTGTATTGTAATTTGTAGAGCCCTCTACTGCATGCAGAGTGAATTGCACTTATAATTAAACTATTTGCAAGCTCAATCCTTCCCCTCAGGGCTATGTCTCAGAGAAAAAAAGCAGATGAAGCTAGCGGCTTTTCAGTAGGGGCAGAGCTAATATCCAGGCTGTAAAGATAGAGCAACTCATACAAGAAGGTTTTTACGAAGACAACAAACCTTTATTTTCAGTATAATGTGTTCAGCATAGGAATACTTTTCAAACCCACCACAAAAAAGGCATTTTATTGTGGGATTTGAAATCTCCAGCTAAGACAGAATGTACCTGAACAAGACTGAACAAACAGGAGTGAATCTCTATCATAGAAAATTCTTCAAACAGTGTGTTGAAACGCAAAGCAAACCTTAGCTGGTTTGAGAAGTGTGGATCCAGTCATACATGCAATAGCAAATATAAATGGTATAATAATAGTTAATAATTACATAGGTATAAAATTAGGAATATATACAGTATATATATAAAGAACAAGGTGACTTAATGCAATACGATGCAATGGAAAACATATGATGCTAAGCAACTCAGTACGAAACAAATAGCTCACTTTTGTGCCCAATTTTCTTTCTTTCTTTCTTTCTTTCTTTCTTTCTTTCTTTCTTTCTTTCTTTCTTTCTTTCTTTCTTTCTTTCTTTCTTTCTTTCGTTCGTTCTTTCGTTCGTTCTTTCTTTCTTATGCATGGCTCTTTCACAAAAAAAAAATAAAAAATCTAATTAAATGAAATTAAATCAGATAATTTTCTTCTATGATCTGTATTCCATGTGACCCTCAGGACACGCCTCGATCTCCATAGTGTTGTGATACGTCATATTCACGTAGCAGCAATGGTGCTGAGGGAACTTGTGTGAGAAACAGTTTAGTGAAGAGAAATCAATCTACATATAAAATATTGGTCACAAATTATTGGGCACTTTCTAAATAATGAAAGTATAGCACAGCTACTAATAATTATATATAAATAAATCGATTTTTACAAATGTATTTATTGTTAATCAAATGAGGCATCGCATTGTTAATGTGTGAATCAGTGACTCCTACTATCCCTTATAGTAATGTATATATTGCATATATATTAAGTTTCCAGAAAGCCCTAGCTGTATTGTACACTTCTAGAATGAAAGACCCATAGAGCATGCTTCTTTTCTCCATCAGTGAGCCCAGCATCAGCCTGTTATTATAAAGCTAATAAAAGCAACGATGCTTACATTAGTGTAATTATAGTGTTATGTGACACAGAAGCCAAAGAGGGTTTGCGTGATGAAACTAGGCATGCATCAGTCAGAGAAATCCCCTAAGTACTTTTCACTTCAGCATGAGAAGTCTGTGAGGTTTTGTGTGTGTTTGTGTGTGTGTGTGTGTGTGTGTGTGTGTGTGTGTGTGTGTGTGTGTGTGTTTGTGTGTGTGTGTGTGTGTGTGTGTGTGTGTGTGTGTGTGTGTGTGTTTGTGTGAGTGTGTGTGTGTGTGTGTGTGTGTGTGTGTGTGTGTGTGTGTGTGTGTGTGAATGGAATGAAACGCACGGAGGAGGAGCGTGTGCCATTTACACAAGTGCAACAAACGACAAAAACAAGCAGCAAGGGAAGGCTCGTCTGTTGCCATGGCAGCCAATTAGCCACGGTCCTTTTTTTTTTGCTGGACCTTTACGATCATTTATTTCATTTCCATGCATTCGGATTGAAAAGAGAGACGACGGGAGATGAAAGACGGGGACAAACGGAGCAAGAAAAATGAAAAGCGAGTGTTGAAAGCAACAAGGCTAAAAGAATGACAGGAACAGCAGGAATCTGCGAAGATTACAATTTCTTTCCTTTAACCACCAACAGCCCCATAATCAGAAACACTCTTTAAAAGCATAATAACTTCAACAAAAATAATAAAAAAAACTAACAAAGTGACAAGCTAACAATCTCAAGCCCTAAGTATTAGGAGTGATTTTGTTTGTTCGTTAGAAGAGTGGGAATCCTTCCACCCAGACAAGCTCTAAAAGTCGCTCTGACTCCCTCAATACACAGCTTCAATCTCCCAGACCACCTGCTGAAGCTCTTCAGGCTTTCCACACACATACTATTTCTTACACACACACACACACACACACACACACACACACACACACACACACACACACACACACACACACACACACACACACACACACTCCCTTCTGAAACACTGCCTACAACACTTTAGCTGTATAAATTTTTTGTCTCAAACTCACTTTCTTTTCTGCTTTTTTATACACACAAACTTCACTACTGGATTTGACTCTAGTGTTGTTTTTTGTAATAAACACTACATTAGATCCACTATATAGACAAAAGTTTGTGGACACGACAATAAGATTGGGATCTCCACTCTTCTGGGAAGATGTTTTGATAGTGGATATTGGAGTGAACAGAAAGTGTAATGCAACCGTCATCCAACGTCCTTTTGTGTGTGCCTTCAACTTTGTGGTAACAGTTTGGGAAAGATGCACATATACAGTAGCTGAAAAAGTCAGGTGTCCCAATACTTTTGTTCTGGTCTACATTTCTTTACATATGGTTTTTGTTTTTGTACTCACCATTGTAATCGTTCATGCAACCAATCATGCTGCAGCAGCACAGTGCATGAAATCATGAACACGGGCTTCATGATTTCCATGATTCCCATATCAAACATCAGAAAAAAATCTGATCTGTGTGATTTCAGACCATGGCATGGTTGCTGGTCCCAGAGAGTTGCAGGTTTTATCCATCCCAGAAAAGTTCAAATTTCACAGATTCAACAAATTCTAAAATTTATACAGAATGATGTAAAAAAAAACATTCACTGAGCAAGACAAAAATACCTTGTTTAGGAGAAAGATAAAAGGACCACACTGATTCGAGCTGTCATGAAGGCTATGATGATCAAATAGCCACACTCGGCAACAGTGCTGTTCAGAAAACCATTTACATTTACAGCGTTTGGCAGAGACCCTAATCCAAGGTGACTTACTTTTGTCATTCATACAACTGAGAAGCTATGGTGTTAAGGGCCTTGTTTAGGGGACTGGGAGTGGCAGCTTGGTGTGGCTGGGATTTGCACGACCTTTAGATCCAAAGTCCAATGTATTACCCACTAGGCTACGACCTCCCCGAGTACCCTGGACCTTTGAAGCGTATAGGATCCAACAGCAGTGCACATGCATCCTATTAATTTGTTCTATCTAAAGTAGGCATACAATATAAGCGAGCCACTGCATGGGTACAGAGAAAAACTTTGGTACAAAGTCTTAATGTGCAATTGAATGCATATGACTTTACAGAAATGTGTGAAAAAAAAAATCATAATTGAATTAGGTGTAATTATGCGTAATTATGCATAATTATCTTCCACTGATGTTTATTCATTGTGTCTTCACATCACACTGCAGTCCGGTTCATAAGTATTTGAACACAATCCGGGTTTTGCCGCTTTGCCTCGAAATATGGACTTAACACACCTGGTCTATGACATGCCCGTTCATCTCTATAGTTAAAAAACTATAACAGATTTAATTCAAATGGTTTAACTCCAGATTATGCTTTTTATTTCTTTTAGTCATGGTCTCAGCCATGCACTCGAATCCAATTTAAAACCTACGCTGAGTGTGCTTTGACTGATTCAGCGAACGATGTCATGATAAGCAGTGGTACAGCGGAAGAAGATATAGCTCCCTGTTGACATTCCATTTAAGTATTATAAATATTTATATACTATATGACGTATTAATATTATTTAAATATTCTAAACTTTTAAAACAGATAGGATTGATACTTCTATTTGAGAATCGATCCTTTTGAAACAATGCATATCGAAAATATTGATACTTTAGGATTGATCTGCCCATCCCTACTCAGAGGTGCATTGAATTTCATTTTTGGAATTAAAAGACGAACCCATGTCCCAACCTATGATGTGTAAAGCATAACTACACGGGGCTGCTCTCAAATTCATATACGAGCTAAAAAAAAAAACAGGCCCATGTCCCTATCTACAAAACGTAAGGCACACCCATTCGGAGCTGCTCTCAATTACATACAATGGCTCAAGGTCACGCTCATGTCCAGAACTATCCAGAAGATTATGGACCTATGGATGATCATGGAGAAGTAGATGCCGAGTGTTTAAAGGCCCTGGCATGGAGAAGCTGATGCTGGATCTATGATGATCACAAATTGTTCTGTATTGTTGAAAGATTTATGACCAAACTTTTGATGTCACCCATATGAGGATGGGTTCCCCTTTGAGTCTGGTTCCTCTCAAGGTTTCTTCCTCATATCATCTAAGGGAGTTTTTCCTTGCCACTGTCGCCACGGCTTGCTCATCAGGGACAAACGCACACCATTCACCTTCACTGTTGTTTTCTGTAAAGCTGCTTTGAGACAATGTCTGTTGTGAAAAGCGCTATACAAATAAACTTGACTTGACTTGACTTGACTAGAACTATAGTATGAAGAACATGACTTACCCATTCAGAGGTCCTGTCAATTTCATATATGGACTTAAAGACACACCCACATTCCTATCTATTAGGGATGGTAAAATTCAGATTCGCATCTGTGCATCGGCATAAAAGTGGACGATGTGATGCATCGGTTTTAAAAAGGGTGCATCAGATACAAGCTAGTATTTTTATCATGATACACTGTTATCATATTTGCATCTATCAGAACCACTGCTGAGAGAAAATGTTCTCTCAGCACCACTGCTGCTACAGGAATATGAAGAATCACAACACTATGGAGTGTCCTGAGAGTCACATAGAAAAAAGATTAACATGGCAGAGGTAGAGCTGCATCTTCCTGGAGACAGAACAGGAAAATAACTTCTGGTTTTATTTCATCTTTTTGTTTTTTGCACAACAAAGGTCTGTTTGTGAAAGGCCTGTGTGTTAGAAGTCAGAAGACACTGAAGTAAATTTATGATTTACTGTCTGTCTGAACCAAAGAAATAAAAGCGATATTGATTGGCATAGCATCCTATTTTATTCATTGCATCGTATTGCATTAAATCGTATTGTGGTGAATGAAATTGAAGTCGGATTGCGCTGCATCAGTAGCTGCTTCGTGTGTATCCTTAATGTATTGTATCGTTGGCTATGCTTTGAGATGCAAATCTCATTGGCCTCAGTTATAGAGATGCATATCCCTAATAAATATGACGTAAGACACACCTACTCAAATATGCTCTTGATTCCATATATGGATTTTATGACATGTCAATGTTCATAACTATAATAAACAAGGCACGCCTGCTCATAGGGTCTCTCAGTTCCATCCATAGATTAAAAACAATGTCCATGTTCCCCCTAAAGAGTGACAACAGAGGCTATATAATGCTATGCAACAGTGAACACACCACACTCCTGACTCTTCTACAGTCATCCTACATGTTACTCATCATTCTCAAATCCTTAACACTGGGAATGATGGGAAATGAGGGTGGCTCCCTGTCTAGGCATCATACGTGTGGCTCTGACAGTAGCAGAATAGCTCATTATCTGTGTGAGCAGACAAACTGGCATGCGCCTAACATCGGCCCTGGAACTCACAGAACACCTGAAGGTTTTAATGCCCACAGTAATGACCACACACTGAGGCATGCTGGGAGATGAATGGCTGCAGATTAGCTTTATGCATGTTATAATGTGCTGCTCTGGGAAAAGACACATTACGGCATGAGAGAGAGAGAGAGAGAGAGAGAGAGAGAGAGAGAGAGAGAGAGAGAGAGAGAGAGAGAGAGAGAGAAAGAGAAAGAGAAAGAGAGAGAGAGAGCCTGAGCACTTCATTGGTTTATTCTAAGAAAGTTGTGTGAGACTTTATTACATTTCTGTGTGGGTGAGAAAAGGTGTGATTATGTGTATGATGTATATTCCCAAGGAATGTGTGTGTGTGTGTATGTGTGTGTGTGTGTGTGTGTGTGTGTGTGTGTGTGTGTGTGTGTGTGTGTGCGTGCGTGCGTGCATGCGTGCGTGCTCAGCCTCTCCCAGCAAAATACAGTTCTATGAGGGAAGGAGTGAGAGCTGAAGCAACCCCAACCTAACAGCACCTCAGAGTTGTCACACTTTCTTAATCTCTCTCTCTCTCTCTCTCTCTCTCTCTCTCTCTCTCTCTCTCTCTCTCTCTCTCTCTCTCTCTCTCTAAGCCAAGTTTGAGGGTGTAACTAGAAATGAGCATTTGGGAGGTCCCTGATGTCAGCCAACTCATGAACACATATGCTTTTGTCTTTCTATCTTTGTAACGACCTTCTATTGACATAATTATTAATGGAACTAAAGCTATGCATACACTTTCAATTATAACCTTAAATAAAAAAAAAATAGATTTAAGTAGTTTCAGTATATTCTTTTTGGTTTCCCAACCAAATGTTTCTACAAGGTTATTGACATAATGCCTATTCTTACAAGGACACACGTCCTTATATAAAACCATGCTTAAAAAAAAAAAAACAGCTACACATTTTTCACTTAATGCTTTCATATACTTTATGTTAATGGTGCTATGATGCTGCTTGCAAATACCATTTGCCCACACCTTCACTCTTGCTTCCCCAAGCAGTGTAACCTACACCACCTTTACTCCACCCAGAGGAGTTACCCCTTACTGGTTACTGCAAAACTCTATAGCCCACCTCCATCATCAACAGATCACGGAAAAAAACACGAAATACCAGAGTGATATGGCTGTATACAGAAATCAGAGAAATTACTGGCTTTAACTAGAGGCCGACCAATTTTGGATACCGGATTTTACCGATTCTAATAGCTAGGTTGGATCGTACTTGCTGATAACCGATAAAACTTGCCGACACCAAAATAACACTCAATGTAAAAAAAAACTTAACTTTATTACAAAAATAATAATAAAAAAACAGTACTGAATCATGAAAATGTGCTAAATATGAATATAATAATTAATAAATATAATTATATAATTTTTATTTTATAAATAATAAATATAATGTAGCGCTCTCTGTGCAGCATGCAGTCTCACATATTACAAAAACAAAAAAAACACGTTGTGTCAGTGATTCGCCTTTAGAGGGCGCTCTCGTAATGACAGCAGACTTTCTCAGTGACTCCAGCAATGGACGCAAGGCGAAAAAAAACTATCTATATGGATTTTTCCTAATAACAGATAGTTCCTGCATTCAACTATCGGTGCCAATAAATCAGCAAAACCGATGACCTGGCAATTGATAAGCCGCGTTTGTCTCATTCAGTTTGTTTCTTGTGAGCTTTTAATGACTACTACTTTTGTCAGTTGTTTAGGTCAGATGGGAAAAATAGCCTACTTTTGTATTTAAACTTAATAGTAATAGCTTTGCTAGCAGATTAGCAAACTCAACTAGCATCTCACCAAAGTCACCACAATATGCCACTTCATTATAAACTTTATATATTTTAATGTATTTAATTTCTACATACAGTAACTGATGTTTTGGAGTATACAATATGTATGTGTGCATGCAAATTGAAAAGTACACACATAAACATCCACTCAGAAACATCACAGAAGGGCCACCACACAGCGTGGCATATTGCTTGAACCTAAAAACCGACTGTGGGGTTCTTAACGTGTCCAAAAGCACAGGAGCTGAAATGCAGCAGAGCTGCGTGAGCACTCATTCGGCTTATTGTGGGTAGATGGGTGAACACACAACTGCACTCCATGTGGCCTTGCTTGCCTCCATTGTGGGTCTCCTGTGTTGTAGCAGGCCAGACAAAGCAGCGGGCAGGCAGCAGGGAATTGCTTTGAGGACTCTGCTGCGCACTACAATAGCCCACTTTGAACCCCACAAAGCTGACTAATGCAAACGCTGCCTGTTCAATCAAATACACTCCATATTTCCTAGCATATTCTCGATTTTTTTTTTTTAATGACGCAAATCATGTGCAGACATGTTTAGTTTAGTCTACTAGAAAAGCTCTTTTTTGTTGTTTCGGGGTCAGACCACTTCGAGGCGACCGACCGCTTCACAAGGCACCATGATGTGACGAGAAACGAATGGTGAGAATTATTCGATATCGAAGCCTTTTATGTGATCATTAATTCATAGTAAATTAAACATTTTGAGAACACCGAGCTAATAAACACTGGAGCCCCAACCCCCCCGCCATCTTTTCTAAAAGCAGAATGAAATCTGATAGCATGAGAAACATACGACCTGGCGCAATAAAAAGGAAAAGTCAGACTGAAGGGTGAAGGATGACTGCTCAGGACTGGACTCACTCAAGCTGGAGCTCACTTGATCAGCATTGTTTGTGTACATGATAAATCATACCATGTGTTTACCATAGCATATGTGAAACTTTAATACGTTAATCAGGGATCATGTGGAGTGTATTCTTTTGCAATTATTTTGGGGTTGAACTGATTGTGTGGAATATGGGGAATTATGTGGTAAAAGTGCAACATTTTGTTGATGGAACTGGAGGGACTGGTTAGTACTGTATATGGCATACATATAAAGTATAAAGTACACAAACCATGTACTTGAGTTATAGAGATACTCTAGGTAAAATATTACTCCGGTAAAAGTACTCCCTCTAAACTTTCACTTGAGTTAAAGAGCAAAAGTATTTGCCTTCATAAAGTACATATAATAATAATATAATAAAAAATGATTTATTATAGTTATAATGTCATATTACGACATTTTTGTTACAAGACTCTTGTTCAATCAGTGATAGTGTTACTCTTAGAAAAATAATATATTAATTAGTCAAACACGGATTGATATCTATTAAAATCTAATTAAGCTTGAAGCTAAATCATTTCCTTTAGAACCAAATAAAAGAACAGGATTTGAGAGCAGTCAGTTTCTGTTTAACGTTTATTTGAATTATCACTCTCAAAATGTTCTGCTTGCTGTTGAACTGATGCTGAACTGTATGTTGGTACTAAGTAGATACCACCAATGGCAATCAAATGAAGTTGATTGATGACTTGCTGCGTGTTTGGCCAGTTACGTTTTAATCCACTCGTTGATAAAAATGAACGTAAAACATTTAGCAAAATGTAGTTGAGTAAAAAGAAATGGTGTGTGTATGTGTGTCTTACTCAGCAAGTCCCGGCTGCCCCTTTGACAGCCTCGCTATGCCTACTGAAGATCACCATGTCACCTTCCACGGGGCAGGCACACAAACGCCTCACCCGCAGCGATTGTTTGCAAAGATAATATAGCGCTTAATGGGTTTTTGAAGGACGAGGGTTTCAAATCATAAGCGCTTACTGTGGCAAAATCAGAGGTTGCTGCTGAAAGACGAGACTTTTCACACAAACCTTTGAAAAAGTAGTCAGATGGCTTGAGTGTTTACTCCACTTCTAGGCAAGTCACTTATCTTAATAGTTTATACTTACATTTATGAACTGCTATAAACACACATCCACTCACCGGCCTCTTTTTATTTATCTCAGCTTGTGAGACCATCTGTCCCGATGACTTTCCTGGAGTGGAAAACCTGACACTGATACTGGAGACTCCACAAATAGTAAATAAACATCTCCTTATAGAAAGTGTCACTATATTAATAATCATGCAAAAATGTTTGCAAGATCTTTACTGTAGTATTAGATATAGATTATGTGACGCACCAGCCATAAATGTCCCCCGTGTAAGTTTTTACCATGGAAACAGTAATATAATAGGAACACTGTATTAACATAAACCTATTATTTTCTTTCACAGCTGGCACTACTTTACCACCAACACTATCAAACCAAAAAATATAAAACATTGCTAAGATATAAATACTCATGCACTCGTTTTCAGGAAGCTATTCATCCTGTTCAGGGTTCCAGGGGCTCTGGGGCTTATCCTGAGAACACTGGGAATGAAGTGGGCAAATACCTGGACTGGAATGCTAGTGAATCATACGGACACACACACACACACACACACACACACACACACACACACACACACACACACACACACACACACACACACAAATGGCAACTTTTCTAAGCTAAGCCACCTACTGGTATGTTTTGTGGAGAACGTAGAAGGAAAGTGGGGAACCAAAATGAACCTAACACAGACAGTAATCTGCACTCAGGATCAAACCAGGGACCTGATACAAATACTACTAAACAGAAAGCTGTTAAAGAAAAATATGTATACAAAATTAAGTATTACAGTACAAAAAGTTTTATAATCAATATAAACAATATAAAAGCCCTATAATATGCATAAAAAGGGTCTAGGTGTAAAATATGAGTCTCTTGACTGTAATCTCAGCCTAGCTAAGAGCCTCACCAATTCGTGTCTAACAGCAACCTGGAAAACATTAAGTCACTTTCCATTAGCTGTCTGATATTTTTTCAGCATGGCCAGATGGGAGGCGGATCAAGGTGCAATGCCACATCGCTCTGAGAGCTCAGAGGTCTGCCACAGACTTCAGAGGAAATTCCGATTCACTGATGTGCTCTGGGTGGTCCGTTCATAGCAGGAAGGGCAGATCTGGAGCTAAAAACCCCACAAGACAGTTCAGAGTTCCTGCCTTTTTAAAAGCCAGCAAAATCAGTATATAAACCTCAAATCTGAAATCAGCGAGATTCCTTGTCCAGTTGTCCTTTTTCATGAAAATGCAATGAAATTCGCCTGCATCTGAGGTTACTATAACGTCATATAATTTTAATACTAGAATTTCATGTCCCACCTTCTTCTATATCCCCAAACCTCCAGCATTTAAATCTGGCTCCGGTACATGCGATTAATAAATCTGTATATCATTTCTAATTCCTATTCCAGCTTATCACTGTGCTTTTGAACAGATATAAACGAAGTCTTGTAATGCTTCGCAAATAACATTCAGGCAAGGTTAGAAAAACAGCAATAACACTTTAGAATATGAAACACAAGTGGTACCAATATGACACCGATTCAAAGCGGAGGGGAAAATATTAGTTCAATTCCTGTAACACAAATGGGTGTTTTTTTAAAGAAATGTAAGGAAACAATACTATATGTCTAAAAGAAGTGGGCCACCTGACTACGTGTTTTTCCAACAAACTGTCACTGTCCCTAAGTTGGAGGTACACAATTGTATAGGATGTCTTTGGATCTAACAGTCCAAACCTGTTCAAAGTCCATGAAGATATGCTTTATATGAGTGGAAGTGGAAGATCTTGTGTGGCCTGCTATAGATCCTATTGAACACCTTCGGGATGAATTGAAACGCTGACTGCACCACTTTTCAGTCTACACCAGTACCTGAGTTGAACAGTGTTTGGGTCTCTCAGTTCAAGTGAGTTCACCCTAATACCGTCTATACAGCTGCCTGCTCTTACTTTGTGCTTTGGGTTTGGGGAAGGACCACATACAGCTAAAAAACTCAGGACTTTCTCTCAATACACAGGTTTATATAGTAAAACTTGCAGACTTTAAACACCTCTACCTATTACCATTTTACTTAGTACTACTATGCTTCTACAAACACTGACCAGTCGAAGTGAAGGTGAAGTGAATAACACTGATAATCTCTTCATCATGGCACCTGTTAGTGAGTGGGATATATTAATAAGCAAGTGAACATTTTGTCCTTAAAGTTTATGTGTTAGAAGCAGGAAAAATGGGCGAGCGCAAGAATTTGAGCGAGTTTGACTAGGGCCAAATTGTGATGTCAAGACGACTGGGTCAGAGCATCTCCAAAACTGCAGCTCTTGTGGGATGTTCCCGGTCTTCAGTGGTCAGTGTCTATCAAAAGTGCTCCAAGAAAGGAACAGTGGTGAACCGGGCACAGGGTCATGGGTGGCCAAGGCTCATTGATGCACATGGGGAGCGAAGGCTGGTCCATGTGGTCTGATCCAACAGATGAGCTCCTGTAGCTCATATTGCTGAAGAAGTTAATGAAGTTATTGCTCAAAGGGTCAAAACAGTTTTGTCAGCAAAAAGGGGACCAGCACAATAGTAGGCAGGTGGTCATAACGTAATGTCATAATCGGTGTATGTCTACAATACTATAGAAATATTTCTGTGTAACTGTTTTTTGGATTCTTAAGGAAAAAGGGAGCAAAGAATAAAGTAAAAAAAGAAAAAACTTGTCCATTTTGTTTTCCAGATTTCAAATGCAGCAATCTAATGAGTGTTCCCAGACTACGCACACACTTCTGTTAAACACTGACATCATCACATTTTTACTGAAGTTATCATGGTCAGTGGTCCAGAACCTACTGCAAACAAAGACTCCCATGTACAGATGTGAAATGCTATGAGAAGAGTTTGTGGCAACCCCGGGGAGACGTGAAACTTCTAGCTACTGAAGAATATAAGAAGACTGGCCTTGGGATACAAAACGGGTATCTGTTTTACTGCTCGAAAATGTATGATGTGTAAACGTGTATGACTAAGGATTCCCAAAGATAAAGCACAGCCAGCGACAAGACAGCATTCTTTCTCTCTTTCTGTCTCTCCGATGCTTCATTCGGAGCCGCGAGTGTCCGCATGGCTTTAAGTGGAGAAGGAGAGAAAGAGTGAGCCACAATGGAATGTCATTGCTTGCGCTTGCCAAGAACACTTTTCCCATGCACCGGAGAGCCAAGACTTCCCTCGGCCGGCCAAGAATAGCACCACTGTCCTAACACACTCACCAAGACCTACGCATGCACACACATCCCCTTAATGTCTGGAGTAACAGAGCTCTTAAAGGCCCACCGGGTGCTTTCCATAAACTATAAATGAGATCTCATACTTAAAAAGGCAGATGGACAAGGCAAAAAATAAAACCAAACACTCCAAATGAGTTGCAAAATGTCTTGCTGAAATTGAAAATAAGTGCAGTGTACGTAAAAAAAAAAAAAAAAAGCCATAAAGCCCTAGTCATAAATCTGTTCAGTGATTATTTATGATTTGCCAACTAGAAATACTGGTTAAAAAATACCACAAGATGGCCGGCTTTTACCAAATATAGCGGTGAACAAATGATCAGTCATTACTGTTCAGATGGAGGATGAAAAAGTTTCAGTCCTGCTCTCTCCTTGCCCTGAAACCTGATCTACAAGGCCATAACATGGTAGCTAATATAGATATTGATAAGCTCCTTAGAAACCATATAAAAGCAAAAGTATTAGACTTTTTCAACCACACTGTATGTGATTCTGTTAGTACAAAGTCGAAGGTACACAATTGTATAGGATGTCTTTGAATGCAGTAGCATGAAATTTCCCTTCACGTGAATTAGGAGACCCAAACCTGATCCAGTATGATAATGCCTCTGTGCGCAAAGGGAATTTTGAGTGGCCTGCTACAGAGCTCTGATCTTAACCCAACTGAACACCTTTGGGATGAATTGGAATGCTGACTGCACCCCAGACCTCACCTACATCAGTACCTGACTTTACTAACACTTTTTGAGGATGGATTTGGACTGTAATTATTAGCAACAATTTACCACAATGGCTTAGGACCACAGGTTGCATTTAATCAAAACATACCTTTACAAACATTAACTCTTATATCCATATATCATACCCTTAACAACCTATACATATGTAAATATTTTACATGGCTACCAATGCACTTCTGGTTAGATGATAACTGTATTCTATGCCATGTGCAATGATAATAATCGAATCGAATCAAATCGTATCTATAATGAATGGACATTCAGTGATGAGGATGAGTTTGGTTCGTTCCGAGTCTGGTTCCTCTCAGTTTTCTTCTCATGCCTTTTTAGAGAGTTGATTGCCACAGTCGCCACTGGCTCGCTCATTAGGCCATTAGGCCAAATTACAATGAAAACTCATTAAAGCTCATTAGGCCAATAGGCCAAATTACAACTAAAACAAACACATGTATAACTTACACGTATACTAAAAATTACCGCTTTATCTGTGTAAAGCTGCTTTTACACAATACCCATTGTTAAAAGTGCTATACAAAGAAAAAACTTTTTACATTGAAACGAATTATAACAGCAAATGGGGAAGAAATGTCGAATGGGATATTCAAAAAGTGTACATGAACATTATGGTGAGGTGTCCACAAATTTTTAGCAAGTATTTCCCTCTTCTAGCAAAGTATAAGCCTCATACTGTACATAAAGTTATTGTTCAAATAAGGCTATTTAATTTATATACAAGGCTATACAATTTTCTGAAAAGTGTCAACTGTGCACACTGATAAATCCGAATAGTAAAAATCTTTCTACTGTCATCCAGATTACACTTTGACTGATGGGATAATCGGGATGTATCCCAGCACCGTGAAGAAATTTAAACATAGCTCGCCCAAACACAAACTCTGCCTGTTCCAGGATCAAGCGTTAGTGATCTCTCCACCACCAGTAATACTTTCACCTACCACAGTTCAAAAGAAAATCTCTACCTTCTTCTCACTATGTTTTCAATCACATCACTACAATTTTCTATGATATTTGAGTTATAACTCAATTAAATGTCAGGATGGTAGCATGATCACACACGGTGTGTTGTAACAGATACATGGCAGAGTCAAAAGTATGTGGGCGCTCACTGTCACACCTATACGGGTATGTAGTTCTTCTTCAAACATCTGGCAACAAAGTTAAAAGCACACAGTGGTATAGAATGTCTCTGTATGCTGTAGTTTTACAAGTTCCTTTCAATGGAATTAAGAAAGGCAAGAGTGGATTAACTTGAGTGTCCTGAAAGGAAACCTGACCTCCACCTGGCTGTATCTCAAAACCTCCTCACCAACACCATGTGTCTGACCTCACTAATGCTCTTGCAGGTGAATAATCACAATCCTTCCCAGAAGAGTGAAGCTTATTACAATAGATAAAAGGAAACTTAAATTCCTGTGAATGCATAGGGTTGAGGCCACATGTCGGTGGGATGGTGCCAACGTCCACATACTTTTGGCAACATAATGTATTATTATGCTAGATAACATTTTGGTTACAATCAGTAGTTAAAATGACTGTGATCTGTGACAAACTCTCTAACTCGTTCTCACTCACTGTCTCTCTCTCACTCATTTCATTTGCTCTCCAACTCTTTTTTTTTTTTATTTGCTCTCCCACTAACTCCCTATTTCACCTTTTATTTTTTCTCATTCACTCACAGTTATGCACCCATTTTCACCCACTCTCTTAATCTCTCTTTCACTCTCTCTTTAATTCTCTCTCTGTCTCTCTCACTTACTTATTCACGCTCTTACGCGCTCTCACTCACTTTATCTTTCCCTTATTCGCTTTTCACTTACTCAATCATTCACTATTTCTAACTTGTTCATGTGCTTTGTCACTCACTCTTTCTCATTCATATGCATTCACTCTCTCTCTCTCACTATTTCTTTTACTCAGTGCTTGAATTGAGTCAAGTCTTATGGGGGTCCCCAGTTGTTGTGTAATTAATTTTTTTTTTTTTTTACTAAAATAATCTTGGGGACCCCCCTAAGTCTATTTATTACCCCCCCCCCTTTTTTTTTTTTACTTTTTACCTCTCATTTACTTATGTTCATTTACTCTCTTTCTCTAATTCTCTCATGTTCACTATCTTCCTCACTCCCTCTCTTGTTCTCTCTTGTTCTCTCTTGATCACTTTCACTCACTCATTTACTCACTCATTTACTCACCCATTTACTCACTCATTTACTCAGTCATTTACTCACTCACTCACTCACTCACTCACTCACTCACTCACTCACTCACTCACTCACCCTCTCTTGCTCAGTCTCACTTTCTTTCTCCCTCCCTCCTTCCTCCCTCTCTTACTTTCTTTCTCAATTAGTCAGTGACTCAATCAAGCACACTCTCATTCTCTCTTGCTCACTTTCACTCATTTTCTCACTCACTCACTCACTCACTCACTCACTCACTCACTCACTCACTCACTCACTCACTCACTCACTCACTCACTCACGCTCACTATTACTCCCTCCCTCTTTCTTGCTTAGTCTCTCTTTTTTACTCTCTCTTTTTGATTCTTTCTTGCTTACTATTACTCTCTCCCCTTCTCACTCACTCTCTCAATCTCTCGCGCCCCCCCCCTCCTTCTTGCTCTCTCTCTCCCATTTATTTGTACTCACTCATGCTCTCGCTCACTCCCAATCCCTTGAAACTGAATTACTTTCCGACAATATTTTTTCGTATTTTTCTACTTTTATTTGATTGGCGGGAATTTAGAGATGTAAAGTTTTGCACTTTGACCCCTGAGTAAAGAATGTGGGTTCAGTTTTTCTCACCTCTGCTGAAATATTACATCCACCTGACTTGGTCCATGCGCTGATGACAGGAGGGACACAAGAGAACAGAGTGCAAACACAAAAATTCAAATAATTGTAACACAAAATGATCAGGCCGTCATGCTCAGTGTAGGACATGAGAAGATTAGATGAGTTTTAAAGGTGGAAACTTCAAAGAACTCCTCAAGAGAGAGAAGAGAAGCCAGAGCAGTGTGATTAATTGCTATGCTTCACCACACACCTTTAGAGGCCATTGCCCTTTCACTGAAGAAGAGACTACACTTAAGCCCCTCTGGCATAGAGACACAGTTACACAGAGAAAGACAGAGAAACAAACAAAGAGAAAGACTAGAGAAAAAGAATCAATAAAATCATCAAAACGATCATCAAAACGATCTGGAGTCTAGACAATATTTTTGTACTTTTTTCAACTGTTCCACACACACACACACACACACACACACAAACAGCTAAGGACATCCTTGGCATTCACTCAACCTTGGCCCATCAACACCCAGCCGGAGGAGAGAAACAACTGCTCCCACTACACATAATTAATCTCACAGCTCGCAAAGACTAACGACTGAGGCACATGATTCACCAAAAACACTAAGCCAGGGGGCTCCAACCTTTAGTACACCACAAAACCAGTTTCCATCAGATCAGCTGTGTTTGTTGAGATATAAAACTGTTATATACTCCGATCAGGCATAACATTACGACATAACATTATGCCCAGTGAAGTGAATTGCACTGATTATCTCTTCATCATGGCATCTGTTAGTGTGTGGGATATATTAGGCAGCAAGTGAACATTTTTGCAGTTGATGTGGTAGAAGCAGGAAAAATAGGCAAGTGTAAGGATTTGAGCGAGTTTGATAAGTTGGCCAAATTGTGACGTCTAGACGACTGGGTCAGAGCATCTCCAATACTGCAATACTGGGATGTTCTGGTTCTGCAGTGGTCAGTATCTATCAAAAGTGGTCTATGGACGACTAAGACTCATTGATGCACGTGGGGAGCGGAGGCTGGTCCGATCCAAAAGATGATTAACTGATTTATACATTTTAAAGTTTTATTCGTACTCAATTTTAATTCTGTAAAGCTACTTTTGGCCACATCCAACAATTCTACACTCTTACTGTGAGTTTGCTTTTAAAGGGCAAAACACACAACAAATAACATTTAGTCTAATATTTATAGACATTTTCTCCAGAATGTTCTCGTGGCCTTTACTATTAAACCATTACAGTATCAGTATTTCGGGATTCGTGCTTGTCACGTTGTATGATTAGCTCCAAACAAGCATTTATTGTAAATTAATACATTTGGCCTCTCAAAAGTAGAAATAGGTTTAGATATAGCTTTAAGATTTTTAGATTTCAGATTAAGAAAATATGACACATTGTAGTATATAAACAATATTAATTAAACAGTAATCTACCAATAAAAGAAAGTTGAAAAAAGAAATTAAATATTGATGTATCCTGCAAAACATACAACATAACAAAACCAAACAAAGTTTCAGCATGGATATTGTGAGCTGGTGGCTCAGTGGTTAAGGCTCTGGGTTACTAATTAGAAGGTCGGGAGTCAAGCCCCAGTATCACCAAGCTGCCACTCTTGGGTCCTTGAGCAGCCCCTTAACCCTCTGTATTCATGGGTCACTGTAACATGGCTGACCCTGAGCTCTGACCCCAGCTTCCTAACATTTCACTGTGCTGTAAAAAACATGTGGCACGTATAAAGTCCCTTGATGTCTGGTGGGAACACGAGTTCAGGTTTTACATGCCTGACAGCCATTTGCATTAAAGACAAGTTGAATGAAAGAATTACAATATACATATAAAAACTGTAAGCCTATTCCTGGACATATTTACTCATTTCGAGCGTGGGAGTTCACGTCATTTTCCCACAATCCTATAAATAAATAATTAAAATGTTTTTTAAATGATCTGCTAGCTGTCTAACACCAATTCCACCTTTAAAATAAGTCAAAAACTATCTTGAAACAGGCGTAATACATTTAATATTAGTTTAAAGGAAAAGAATAGATATTTTTCTTGTGAAGCTCTATTTTCCGCACTGGTCGACTTTTTTTTTTTGTATATAACTGTGTTTCTGTCTAACAAAAGAATGAAATGTAATTTTAGTCCTACAGATTCCTCATGCACACTTTGTTGCTTTTTAGTTTGTTTCACAAAAGCCAAAAGTATGAATTCCAAAAATAGATTCAAGCTAATGAACTATATATCTCCTTGGTATAAATTATGTTTTTTTAATTCAAGTCGTCCTCATTTTGTCCTAAGGGAATGCACATTTTTGAGACTAATGAAGTTGCACTAGTCTCTTAGTATATATAGTGAATATGTACAGTATGTATATAGAGAGAATGGCTCTCTTATGTGCACAAACCCATATAGATATATGGGCACCTGACCATAAGATTTGTTTGTGCTTTCTTAACATCCCATTCCACATTTAGTCCCATTTGCTCTTATAAAGACCTCTACTCTTCTGGGAAGATGTTACACTAGATATTGATGTGTGCTTGTGGAGATTTGTGCTCATTCAGTCACAAGGGTGTTAGTAAAGTCAGATACTGATGTAAGTGAGGCAAGGAGGCCTGGGGTGCAGTCAATGTTCCAATTCATCTCATAGGTATTCAATAGAGTTGAGGCCAGAGCTCTATAGCAGGCCACTCAAGATCTTCCACATACTTCCAACCCATGTAAAGTATATCTTCATAGAGCTGGAGCTGTGCACAGGGGTATTGTCATGCTGAAACAGGTTTGGGTCTCCTAGTTCAATAGAAGGGAAAATGTAATTCTACCTTTTCTTACAAATTAACACATTACTGGTTACTGGATAACAGGCTATTGATAGTAGACTTGCCTGAAGCATGTGTGCACGTGTGTGTGTGTGTGTGTGTGTGTGTGTGTGCGTCTGTTTTCCTCTACACACTGTGCATGAATCATAAAAGGCACATTTTCCCTCGCCACAGGAAGACAGCGGCTGGATTTTCCTGGAGGTGTTTTGCAAAAAGCGCAGCACTGTCCTCGCCAGTGCATAGCGTTGTTTGGTAAACACTCTCTCTGTTGCCAGGCAGACCTGCACCTTGGCTCCGCCAATCACGGCTCAAGATGAGAGGCCAACAAGGTTAGCGCTCTAACGAGCACACTCTTTACACGAACCCGGACACAGAGCACTGGGCTGCCACGGTGTCCTTGTTAAACCCTGATCGTGGCGAGACTCATCGAAAAGCAGAGAGAACAAGCATACGCAATAAACAGGAACACACTTTATTAGAAAAACTGCACTTAGCAGGTCAGATTGCTCATTAAACTGCAATGAGTGTTCGCCATTTTGAACGTACAACCGTGTGAGTTACAGCTAAAACACAGACACCAGGATGGATTCCAGGATGACCAAAGAAGCTACAGAATCGTGTGTGGGAGTGTCTTTATATCTTTGTGGGGACCATATTACCTTAAAAGGGTAGGAAGATTTGAAGTTTTTGCTTTGTGGGGACCTTTGGCTGTAGTTATTTTTATCCATTTTTGTTTACTGAGGTTAGGATTCCTGTGTCATATGTTATTGGCATTAATAATACTGTTATTTGAATGTCCTTATAAAACAGGAATACATGATAGTGTGTGTATTTGTGTTTTGTGTGTGTGGGGGTGGGGTGGGGGGGGGTTGTTGTAAATCCCAGCACACCTCATTCAGGTTCAGCTCCTGTGTTCTCCCTCCAGTGCATCAGTGTGTGAAGTGGCCCATGGGAGTTTTACAATCCCAGCACGGCACGTGTCCTCAGGTTTTCAGCTCGGCCTGCGCACACACACACACACACACACACACACACACACACACACACACACACACACACACACACACACACACATTAATCTTCATTTGTCTTCCAAGCCACTCATTTTAATGTCTCTAAATATAAATGACCTTACACCCAAAAATATTATCACTACAAGGGCAGAATACATAGACACAAACCAGTGATACATAATCCGAATTCTTTAACTCCATCAAAGCAACCAGCATTGGGTGTGCATCTCAGTTATCGACTGTTGCAGTGTTGCTGTGATTTTTAAACAGTGCTGTTATCGGAAATGTATGCAGAGCGGCATGTATGCTGTGAGCACAGAAATAGTTCCAGTCGCAAATTGTGCACCCAGACTTCCAGCTAAAAATCTCTCATTTGAACATGTGGAGTGAACTTTACCCACTATCAGCAATTAAAAACAGAAAAGATTTTGAGACACAGTTGTATAGGATGTTTTTGGATTCAACGCCATTCAATTTTTCCTTCACTTTAACTACTAGAGCCAACCCTCAACCCTACTGAACACCTTTGAAATGAATTAGAACACTGACTGCACCCCAGGCCTCCTCACCTCACCTACATCAGTACCTGACTTTACTAACACCCGTGTTCCTGAATAAACAGAAATCTCAACAAGCACACTCCAAATGTAGTAGAGCATCTTCCCAGAAGAGGAGATGCTGTTTTAAGAGCAAATGGGGAGTACATGTTGAATGTGATGCTCAAAAAGCACATATGGATTTTACAGTCAGGTTTTGAGGTTGACTGATTCATTGCTAGGTTGCGTCCACTGCCGGAGGGGCTGAGAAGATCCGCTGTCATTACGAGAGCAGCATCCAGATGCGAATTACAGATGCTATGTGCTGTTTGTTTTTACATGTGAGACTGCGTGCTGCACGGAGAGTGCTATAATATATTTATTCATTATAATCTATAATTTATATCATAATTATTATTTATAGAATTAATATATTCATATTTATTTCATTTAGCACATTTTCATGATTCAATACTGTTTCTTTTTTAATAAATATCATTACCATTATACATGGAGTGTTTGTTTGTGTGTTTATTATCTAGTATACATTTTAATCAGTTGATTAATCAGTTATAGTCAATTACAATTCAACCTAACCTAACCTAACTAGGTAACCATTTACATTCAATTAAAATTATACAACTATTAGAAGTTTTAGTTATACTACTTTGAGAAGGTGGAAAGCAACTGCTTTAATATCAATTACATAAAAGGGTCATTTTTTATTCAGGATTACAGTTTTTCTTTTTTATTATAATTCAAATACACATATTGTTTTAGCTGCTTTTTGAATGGCTCTAATTTCTAGCATGCTGAGAACATTTTATACGAGTGGAGTCATCATCACGCTGCCACGTTCCACCGAGTTAAAACCGAAAGCCCTTTGATAATTGTCAGTTTGAATATAGGCATGTCACGCTAAAGCCTTGCAGGAAGTGGGAAACATAATAGCAGTGTCAAAGCTGAAATATGTTACAGAAGTATTTTTCAACTTGCTGAACTTTTTTCTCTATAGATTCCTGGATATTTAAAATTACACCTTAGATTTCTACGCTAAAGTATGACAAAGTTTGTTTTTCCAATTTGCTAACAGGCCACTACATGTACAGTATTTGTAGAAATGAGCTCCTGCGCTTTTTGAGCTTTCTCCTTTTGGTCTCTCAGCAGCTTGCTCCCTCAGCTGTTGTCCAGTGTCTGACAGATGGCACAGTCAGAAAAAAATGTCTTACCCTCGATTCATTTTTTTCCCTTTTCCAGCCATTCAGCAACTAAGCCACAGTAACATACCTCAGAAATGTCTACAATACACAACGGCTGTTGTGGGCCCTGCTTCTCCTGCCCTACAGTCCACCACAGTCTGGGTGCACAAGGTTTAAAGAGACAGGTCTTCTTTTATCTCCAATTTTTAGGAATGCCTCAAATGGCTCCAATATACAAGCCAACAAAATGCCAATGAAAATGTAAGTGACACTGAAAACAGACTAGAAGTGAGAGCATGTTCCAGCCATCTATGCCACTTTTTTGTTCCAGTGGAGTAAGGAAATAGAACAAAGCGGAACCACACCATATCACTCAAACCCAAATCGCTCCGGTGAAATCAAGTGTGAAGGAAATGAAATACTGGAAAAAAATAAAAACCTCCATGCAAGCACGCTTCAGCTACAACAGAAACAAGGTGAATAAGGCAAACACACACACATCTCAATAGAGTCTTTCAACCTTCCTCTAAGCAGTGTAAACAGGAACCTGACATCTGTCTACTCTACATATCAGAGCCTGTTATCACCTTTATTCATAATTGTATGTGAATTTAAATTCTTTTGCAAATATTTTGTAACAGATTTAAATAATAATTAGCATTTCATTCCAACAAATACACTATATAGACAAAGGCTTGTGGGCATGTGATCATAAGACTGGTATGAGCTTTTTTAACTTGCAATTAGTGATGGGTCGTACATGAACGATTCATTAAATTTGATTCTTTAGTGACTCCGAAGAATGAGTCGTTTTAATAAGTGATTTGTAAATTTTTTACAGGACGTGCATATCTTTGAAGGTCTTCCTGATCTCTAGTCGTGTTCCAGTAACGTTCTTTCGCTTTTAAAGCATGTGTGCTACTCAAAGCACCTCGAACAACTCGTTGCAGCATCACTGTATGTCAAACGTAAGTCATGCCTAACATTTATGTGGCAAATTTGCCAAGTTTCACCCCGAATTTCAGGGCTGCTCTATGATGAAATCGCAGATGTGGTAACACACAGGTTCAGAATAGCACCGGTTAGCACCATTACTCTCAACTTTTTGATACCACCTCATAATGTCAAATTTTGCTTTATTTTGGATCAAAGGAATGAAATGAACTAAATGAAAAAAAAAAAAAAGATTTGTTCATTTTGATGGACAAGATAAAAAAACCAAGTCACTAATTACTACATCCGATTCCACATTTAGCTCCCATTTACTGTTAAATGAACCTCCAGGGTTCCCCGTCCCCTTTAGGGAAAATGTTCCCCTGAGATTTTGTGCATCTAATCTATCAGTTCTACTGAAGATCCGCTGTTGGTCAAGCATATTGGTCTCTTTTCTTCATGTAGTTTGAGTGCGATTAGTGTCATTATTAATGTCGTCCTGCATGAGTTTGGTGAAACTGTTGAAAATAAATTTGCTGAAAATTAAATGATGCTTTCAGAGTGATCCCTGGAAGTGATTCCTATCTCTGTCTCTGTCGCTGACTTTATCCCAAAACCACAAAGCTGATGTACAGAATCATCTCATCAGATTCAGACTAATGGCTAGTGTTCACTTTAGAAGTGTGTGGTTTTGGATGTCAACCCTGCTCTATCATGAACAATCACTCACAAACATACACACACTGACTGAGAGAGAAAGCGCGATTGAGAGAGAGAGAGAGAGAGAGAGAGAGAGAGAGAGAGAGAGAGAGAGAGAGAGAGAGAGAGAGAGATGAAAAGAGGAAAAAGAGACTGAATGAAAGAGACTGAGAGTGAGAGAGACTGAAAAAAGTGAGAGAGAGACTGAAAGAGAGAGAGAGACTTAAAAAGTGTGAAATTCGACTAAAAGAGACTGAGAGTTTGAAAGAGAGTGAAAGAGAGACTAAAAGCGATCAAGAGAGCGAGAGAAATTGAGACTGAAAGATTGAGAGACACTGAAAGAGAGAGAGAGAGAGAGAGAGAGAGAGAGAGAGAGAGAGAGAGAGAGAGAGAGAGAGAGAGAGAAAGAACTAGTTATAGAAAAAGAAAGAGAGAAAGAGAGAGACTGAATGAAAGAGGCTGAGAGTAAGAGAGAGCAGTACCAATAAAAACTGCATTTTGTATTTGCAAGGGCACTACCCTATAATTCCGACGATATGCATTCCTTTGAGTTTGGCCCTCACGAAGAGCAGTTATACATTGCAGAATACAAACACAAACATTTCCCATTTCCAAGCTTTACGGCACTCAAGGTCAGACTGTAAGTGTGTCAGTGAGGGAGTGGTGGAGTAGGAGAGAAATTACATCATTACTACAACAGCTC